>NC_091742.1:1506700-1804200 GCF_043380555.1 Nothobranchius furzeri | reverse complement strand
GGTTCTCAACTGTTTTCTGGTACTTGCCACCTCCCCAGTTTCCCCTCCTACCATTCGCCTGGAGCTCCTCACTTTAAAGGTGTGGAACACTGGAAAAAAACATTTTAATTATTATTTCTGGTTATAAATGATGTCTCTGGGTTTTTCATGCAGGCTGAACATGAAAATAGTCTCCTACACCTATCTCCTGCATTAGCTTCTGATGGAAGGTAGATGGTGAAACTGCAGGATTTCAAAAGCCTGACAGTGTGACATCTCACTGTCACTTAATATTTATGGACTCACCCATTTTGACTCACGACAGGGAAGGCTGCTGTTGGTTTCGCGTCCAGGAAACAGAAGAGCATGTCCACCACCACATGGCAGAACTCCTCCAGGATTGTGTTAATTGTGGAGATAAAACATAAACGTTGCAGCACAAACTGTCATTGGTAGAGTCTTGTTGCTGTTAGCCAATCACAGGAAAGACATCCAAATACATGGAAACAAGATTCCAAATCCTGTTGTTTGAAGCTCAACTCTAGTCTGGCACACTTCTACCTGAAATTGGTGCTCTGGAGTTTTTTTCCCAAGAGAACGAATTACAAGGCATCCGTTCCTTCTAGACACCACTGCAAATGTATTGATTGAACAAGTGAACCACACCTTTAAATTTAACCCACAAGAGGAAACATTATGGTCACAGCTGGATTACTGTCATGTTCATGTTGAGTTTAAAAAATGCACAAGGTCTAAGCATGTTGTTAGCATACCAATCTAACCACTTGCTAGCCACCGTTTTTATAGTAATGGATTTATTTTTCCTTTTCACCTTGAAGAACTGACCCATGGGCTCCGTTGACACGTTGCAACTTGAACAGCCCTGCTGTTATTTATTATTATTGTGGAGCTGTTGTCATTTTCAAATAGTTGATTTGAATGCTGCTGGATTGGAAATCTCCATCAAGCCTTCTCTTCACCAGCCGTTACTACGGTTTTTCCTCATTCCTGACTTCACGTCTTGTTGTCTTTTTCTGCCAGCTTTCATCATTTTCGCCAGGACCACCACAGTTTCGTCTATTAGTTCAGTGCACCTGTGTATTTATAGGCTACTTGGTCTATTGGCTTAAACAGGAAGCCTGTTGATTAGTGCTGCCACCTTGTGACTGGAGGCTGGCTTTGCATTCATGCATTAAAAAAAGACCCTATATAATAATGGGACGCGCCCACTAATTTAGAAGCAGTGTTTTAATTCTTTTTTGTTTCTTTGCAGCCACAAGAAGCCGATGGAGAGCTTGGTAAGTGCTTAATTTACAGAGTCACTTTCATCCCTGCTTCTTTTTTGCTATTCTGTTGTTTGATCCATCTTTCTGCCCTATAGCAGCCCCCGAGAAACCTCCACGACTAAAAGCACAGGTTGCCAATTTAATTTTGATTTTACGTTTTGGTCCAAGGATGTTTAGGACTTTAATTGTTCAAACTGATTTTTCTTTGCTTCCAAGGCTGCCCCCACCGCTGAGCTTGACCGCACTGACGACAAAGTCTATCAGTCCGTCATGGACTTGGTCAAAGTTGTTGTCCAGCTCAAGAATGACATCCCAGAGCTGCAGCCAGAACAATACATCACCACTGTCAAGGTACCCTGAGACAAATGTAAAGGATGGGTCGTTTACATCTTATTTATGAACCATAAAATGTGAGATTCCATAGAAACATGAAATACCAATCTGATGGATCTTTGATTATTTTAACCAGATCAGAACTTTTTATTGCAGGGATTAAGTGACACTTCTTATTAACTCCAAGGAAAGAGAGAGAGTCAGGTTTATAATAGTTAAGAAATTTATTTCTACACAATTTAAACAAGACTAACTTAAACACTCTGTGTACTGATGGACTAAGGTGGAGTGAGACGTGATGAATGATGATGGTGTGTGTGTGTGGAATGTTATTCAGAACCAGCGGATCCGGAGAAGCAGTTAGTTCTGAGTGGGAGTGAATGTTTCGCTCTAAACTTTAGTAGGAGATTTATAACACACATGAAACGCCATCTGTAGGTCTAGGTACCCAGGGGAAGCCTTCATTAGATCCAGAATGTCGAGATCCTCTTGGACCCTCCTTGGTACTGAAGCTGGTAGAAAAGCAGCGGTGCCGACCAAACTAGTCTTGGAATGCTTCCAGGTCACGACAGGTTATCACTGGCGTCTCCGAGACCCTGAAGGGGTCATGAGGTTCAGCTTTTATTCTGAAGGAACCGTTGTGGTCAGGTGTAACTTGCAACAGATTTTATCCAGCTTGTCGAGGTTCTTTTGGCTGAAGAGGAAGTCCGGATGGCCAGATCATGATCTTTAGGTCAAAAACAGGACATTCATGACGCTACACAAACAACCTGCCTTCCATTTCTACTTTATAGGTTGCTGCTGCTTTGTTGGCAATTCTAAAAAGCAAAGCCAAAGTCACTGAGTCAGGCAGCTGATTCATTTTTTGTATTGATCTCTGCCTGCAGTCAGTTGGGATGGCCTTAAGAGATCTGATTCACAGCGTGGACGATGTGTTGCCCACTTTGCACGACTCCATCAAGACTGAGGTACAGTACAAAGAATGAGCACAACCTGGAGTTCACGATCGTTCTTTCCTCTGACCCCGATGCCGCCTCCACAGATTGAAGGGACCCAGAAGCTGCTCAACAACGACATGGCAGAGCTGATCAGCAAAATGCGTCTGGCCCAACAGAACGCCATCACATCTCTGAAAGAGGAGTGCAAGAAGCAGATGCTGGCTGCCGCTCACACCCTGGCCATGGACAGCAAGAACATGCTGGATGCCGTGGACCAAGCCAGAGTCAGAGCCAATATGGCCAAACCCGCCGTTCCCTGAATGAACTGCCTTTTTATTATTTCTCAATGTCCGTCAGAGCAAAGTCTGCAAACGCAGACATTTATTTAGGTGATAAAACTGATCAGAATTCAATAAAACCCTAAATGTACACATGCATTCATGACTTGTTTCCAGTTAGGAAATTCATTTTCTGTAAATACTTGATGCATCTTGCAACAGTTTTAATATTTGGGAACAAAAGATACCAATTTAATAATAATAAATAAAGTAACAAAAATTTAGACTAAATAACCACTTTTGTTAAGTTGCTAAGAGTGAAATGTAATCTAGTTTTATTAATTCACCTACTTTTTATTCATAGAGTTTAGCTAATTGAAATAATTATCCAGAAAAGAGCCAGTGTTTTTATAATAATAAATGTTGTTATTTAATCACCTGTTTCTTAAATAACTTGATGCAACTGTTATCAGATTCGATTAAGAGCTAGAGGTCTGCAAAGACTATTTTCTTTGTTCTTAATTTAAAAAAGATTTTACTAGAGAGCTAAATAAATGACTTACTGGTCAATATCCAAGAGAGAAGATGTGAATAGTTCTAACAAACCCAGTTACTCTACAACATTTCAAATTTAATAAGTGTATCGTCGAATAGCACAAGACTTAAAATTTCAATGTTACTGTTGAATGTTGCATTCAACTCTAAATGATCTCATTCTAACTTTTGTCTTCTTTTCAAAGTTCGGCCTTCTCTATATTACAACAGTGTAATTACAAAGATTTATTCTAACAATATTTAATATTATAAGCTACTCAGATAAAAATTATTTCCACAAAACATAAAATTTGAAAAATATAAGCCTGGACTTTAGGCACTATTGTGGTTACTGAATTTATATCTGTTGGATTTAATTTAAAAACGTTAATATTAAAATCATTCAACATTTAAAAATGTCTTTATAATGGTTTTAAGACTGAATGAGCATGTCATACGAGCCATCTCAGAATATTAGATCTCCACAAATAATGTCTGCTTCAGTTATTTAAACACATTTAAGTCAGAGACAAGATTTTTCCATGAATATGTTTATTACGTTGTATATTCATTCAAAAATGAATGTAATTTTGGCAGCATTGCATTAAATAAATAAATCAATATGTCGGACACCTTTCTTACTGTATTCAGATTCAACTCCAGTGCTCACATCCTTATTATCAGGACATTTCTTAATAACAAGAAGCTGAACTACAACAGAAGAAAATGGTCAGTTGGTTTTTGACTGAATTAAAGCTGAGTTGTTTAGCTACACTGTAAAAAACTCAGTGTGTAATTTACTTAACCAGAATATGTCAACTGGTTCCACTAAATGTAAAGAGTAATGTACATTTACTTTCAACATAACCTATTAAAATGCACATTACTCTTTATATTTAAGCAACTAAGCTTAGTTGACATCATTTGGTGAAGTTAACTCAACAATTAATTTATTACAGTGTACACCAAACAATCCTGAGTTTATGAATGACTTCACGAGGAATTCAGCTGCCCTCGTTACCAGTAAATAAAATATTATTTAGATTATTTTAAGTTACATTTGTGAGGAGGGGGAAAAAACAGGAAAAGCAAAATGACCTCAGTATGATTACATCACCTGGTCTTATAAAACATGTATGAAAATTGTTCAACAAGTACTGTCAGATCAGGTGTACATTGCATATTGTTTAATAGTTTTGGTGTTTTGTAACAACAATTTCTGTAATGTTTAGTGACATTTGATCCAATTTTAACTGTCTTTGACATTTTAGAGCAACAATTTAAACAACACACGAGAAGGTCTGATGACAACATTTATGACAACATTAATGACATTCTTACATTATTTTGGTCCCAGAACTTGGTCAGCTACTGAATTTAGTCCTAGACGGGTACCACTCCAACTCGCATGCTTTACGAACAGGTTTTAGGGACAATATGAACAAAATCATTGTTCTGATTTTCAAACAGCAGCACACATAATTCCTTTATGAATGCTAACATGCTAACATTAGCATTCAGGACAACCACCACCTCCGTAACATCTCGTGTGAGTACATGTGAAATCTTAGCGCTACATAAAACAAACACCTGAAAATGAACTTTAAAAAGTTGTTGTGGGATGCACGTCTTCATCATCGGTAGTTTTGTAGGTGGTGATGTGTTTTATAGACTCTTTAGGCCACGGAGGTGGTACAGCTTTATCCAAACACGTTCCCGGTGTGGACGTTTCAGCTACATGTTTTAAACACTTTCGCACAGAGTTCAAATCATGCCAGCCAGCCATGGGGGCAGGAAGAGGCCTATAGTCCCAAGCAGGCACACTATGATGAACATCCATAGGAAGATGCGGTCAATCACCATGGCAACATACTTCCAGTCTTCCTTCACCTGTAGAGACGGGGGGGTGGGGGGGGGGGGTGTAAATACAAGTAAATCAACTGAGGTGTGTTATTTGAATTGATCAGATAAATGCTTGCTGTTCTGCAGCCTATAAATACACTTTTCACATGTTGTTATGTTGCAGATTAACGCTCCCTAATGGGACTTTCTACAAGCTGCTGGTGATGCATCATTTCATAAGAGCTAACTATCTTGGCTAGCAAAACAAGATCCAGCGCTGATTTAGGCACAAGTGATATATTTTACATAATACTATTTTATATTTCTCACTGGACCTCACCATCTGCAGTACTTAGATCCTCCACCAGAGGGAAGAAGACTTGTTTACAGGATTTTAAGGAAAACACTAAACCTGTTAAAGAGGTAGAGCTCCTAAATCTAAGAAATAAGCTAATAAATGATACTAAATTGGGTATTATTGTAGGGCTTTCTCTATCCATCCATTGTCTTCCACTTATCTGAGGTCGGGTCACGGGGGCAGCAGCCCCTCTGAGGCTCCTCTAAGGCGTTCTCTGGCCAGCCGAGAGACATAGTCCCTCCAGCATGTCCTAGGTCTTCCTTTAGATCTTCTCCTACTTGGACGTGCCCATAAAATCTCACCAGGAGGCATTCTAATCAGATGCCTGAGCCACCTCAAATGGGTCCTCTTGATGTGGAGGAGCAGCAGATCTACTCCGAGCCCCCCCCCCCCCCCCCCCCCCCTCCACCGAATGAACGAGCTTCTCACTTTACTCTAGATGTAAAGGGCTGGCTAGCGGCCAATTTCCTCAGGCTGAATGATTTAAAGACTGAGTCCATTGTCTTTGATACCCACAATCCTTCTGGCTTTCATTTAACTTTTGATGGTTTAAACCCTAAGCAGTGTGTAATAAGCCTCGGGGTAAAAATGGATGCCAACCTCTCAATGACTCCTCAGATCGACTCAGTGGTGAGGACTTGTTTTTATCAGTTACGCCGCTTAACTCGATTAAGACCGATCTTAAAGAGGAAGCACTTGGAATCAGTCATCCACGCTTTCGTCATCTCTCGCTTGGACTATGCTAACACATTATTAGTTGGAACTCCTGTCTCTGCCCGGAACCGGTTGCAGGTTGTCCAAAATGCCGCTGCTAGGTTTTTTAACAAACACAAGTCGACACAGCCATACAGGGCTGTTGCTAGCTATTTTGGTGCCCTAAGCACAAAGGCCTCCGTGGTGCCCCCCCCCCCACACACACACACACACACACACACACATACAGAAAAAACAACACAACGACACAGTATGTGCGAGCGCTTCGCCTTAACTTCTCTTAAATTCTCTTGTATGCACAAACTGCTTATTATTTTCCAAAAAGTAGGATTGATATTTAGTGTGCGTGTGTGTGTGTGTGTGTGTGTGTGTGTGTGGGGGGGGGGGTCATTTTGCCTTGGCCCCCAAAATGTCTTGAAACGGCCCTGGGTGTGTGACTGAGTTTTGAAGGTGATCTGAATTGTATCAGATGTATAAATATGACATGTGTGTAACTTATTGTTTTATACAGGTAAAAACGTGTAGTGGAGATAAATCTACCTACATTTTACTTTTCAACACTTTGTTTTGTTTTCTTGTTTTTATTGAACTATTTTCCTGTCCTGTCTGTGTCTCATCTTCCTGCATCTCCTCTAAACTCTCCAGAAAATCTGCTGCCTGGATTCTTACTTTTTCACCTCATCAGTTACTTTTGAGAAGATCAAAGATCTCCTGACCGCAAAGAGGAGTGCGCGTTTCAATGCTGCGTCAGTGAGGTGAAATCACCGCAGTGCAGGTGATGAGCTCCGCAGCACAGCGCTTCAGACACAAATAAGACAGAAAGTAGAGAACATGTGCGGACATGAACGATCGTGTGTTAATTTTGGTTGTGCCACTTCGAGAATGGACCGTGCGCTGGAAGCAGCTGCCTGGAGCGCTGCGCAACAACGCAGCACTGTGTCGCTGTCTGTGCTCTCTGCTCCAAAGAGTCCATAAATGATGTAATATAGTTAGAAAACTTTTTTCCAGCTCCCCTGGATGTGTAGGGTATCCAGCTCCCCCATAATATGATCCCTGCTCCTAGATGAAAAGCCGGACATTTTCATCAATACAAGAACCAGTCCGGACGTCCCGGACAGAGAGTGAAAAGTGGACACGGTCCATCTCCTTTCCTTGTTGTATTGTTTTCTCTCTGTAAACATGCTGTTAACTTGCTTTGCACATCTTCTAATTGAAATCTGTCTTTATCATATATATTATTTTTTTCATAAGCTTGCGTTTGGTGCCCTTTCCCCGGCGTGGTGCCCTACGCGCTGTGCGTGGTGTGCGTGTGCGGAGCGCCGGCGCTGCAGCCATATGACACCAGTCCTGAAACGTCTTCACTGGCTCCCCATCACATTTCGTGTGCGTTTTAAAATATTGATGTTTGTTTTTAAAGCCCTACACGACCTAGCTCCTCCTCATCTGTCCGACCTGCTGACTCCCTATGTGGCTACTCGTATGTTGAGGTCAGCTGACCATCTACTGCTTTGCATTCCCCGGATGTCCTACAAATCACGAGGTGAACGTGTGTTTGTCCATGCTGTCCCCATCCTCTGGAACTCACGGCCCATTACAGTTAGGCTGGCATCCTCTCTGCCTGTTTTTAAATCTCATTTAAAAACCTATTTTTATGACTTGGCTTTTAGACCGAGATTCATGTTATTGTGTTATGATTTTATAGTTTTTATTGTTGTGTTTTATCTTCTTATTGTTTTTACTTTTGTTTTAATTGGTCCTGCCTGTTCAGCACTTTGGCCAGCTCTCACGCTGTGTCTTAAATTGTGCTATAGAAGTAAAGTTGGTATGGTATGGTACCTCTGGGAGAGCCAAGACACCCTGCAGAGAAAACTCATTTTGGCCGGCTTGTATCTGATATCTAATTCTTTCAGTCACTATACACAGCTTGTGATCATATTAGGGTTGAAACGTAGATTGACCGCTAAATGAGAGCTTTGATGTCCGACACTCTTCATCACGATCGACCGGTACAGCGCCTCAGTCTAGTCACTATTATTGTCTAATTCGGTATAAATTATGGCAAAGGGGAGGATTGGAAAGTGTGTTTTCGCTTGTGTCTATGTCATTGGCGCTTCCAGGGGTAGGGCCACAGGGGCAGTGGCCCCTGCTGTAACCTTAAAGGCTCGCCCTGTCCTGTAAGTCCAAGTCCAAGCACCGGTGGTGCTAGAGAGCCAGCGTCGAATCTTGATCGCGCCATTCATCCGTCAGCCTCAGCACAATATCTCACTAATGTCTGGACAGATTTTAATTTAAGTGAATATTTTAAGGTGATTGGTTGATGTGGGACTCACACTAAAATCTGCATCCTCGGCTCTCAGGTGATCTGCGATGTAGTGGACCCCCTCTAGCGCCCGCATCACACTCGGTGACAGCTTGAAGTCCGACACCAAGTTGTCACCTTTAGCGCGGCGCTGAGTGGAATTAAACCTGCTTCCACCCGACTGTCTGTTGGCTCCCTCTTGCTGCTTCTGAGTTTGATTTAGCTGTGATGGAGGAGTCGACCCTGGGGGTCTTGGTGAGGGGGGACGGAAGGAAAAGTATGTTGTCAAAGTTCCCAACTCTAAATCCTCATAGCAGCTACGCTCTGGGTTTTCCAATCTGTTCCCATCTCTAAACCAGGTCGAGGAGGTGCTGATGCAGTTTGCAGATTTGTGCCCAGCTGCTCGGATCTGCCGCCGTTCCTCCGCAGCTTCCTGCTGCAGCAGCAGCAGCCTGCAGCGTCGTCCATCAGGCGCAGGCCGGCGCATGAACAGCCAGCGCGGGATCAAGTCCAGGAACACAGAGTGGACCCATCGGGGCATCTTATGAGTGCTGGGGGAGCGATGATGCACGTTTAACACAAACACAGTGATGACGATGGACAGAGTGACAAAAATCATAGTGAAGAGGAGGTACTCTCCGATGAGAGGTATGACGAGGGATGTGGACGGTATGATTTCTGTGATGAGCAGGAGGAAGACGGTGAGGGACAAGAGCACGGAAATACAAAGAGTGATCTTCTCGCCGCAGTCTGAGGGCAGGTAGAAAACCAGAACAGTCAGGCAGGAGATCAACAAACAAGGGATGATGAGGTTGATGGTGTAAAACAAAGGGAGCCTTCGAATGATGAAGAAGTAGGTGATGTCTGGGTAGATCTCGTGGCAGCAGTCGTATTTCTTCGTGTTGTACGTCCCCACGGCGTTGATGATGGCCCACTCGCCGCTCTCCCAGTAGTTGTTCAAGTCCACGTTGTTTTCAATCTGCTCCAGGTCAATCTTGGCCTTGTCGTAAGTCCAGGAGCCGAATTTCATTTTGCAATTCTGCTGATCGAAGGGGAAGAAGGTGACGTCGATGCTGCAGGAGCTCTTGTAAATGGCAGGAGGGACCCAGCGCACTTTACCTGTGTAGAACAGGTGGGCTTTGGTCATGTGAGTCACAGCGAATTCACCGTCAGCACTGGAGAAGAAGACACAATAGAAAAGTAACAGAAGGGAAACTATTTCAGTTAGAGAGGACAACAAATCAAGTCTAAGGAGAGACTTTTTATATTTATTCTGGGAACCATAAACGTGTCTAATGAAGCTTTTATCATTTCATCAGCCTCGCCTCTTTTCATTTCACCACCAGCCTAGAGAGACTCAATGGAGCAGAGCGCTGTAATCAACCTGCCTGATTTAATCTTCACCCTGCCATCAGGTGAGGGGTGGTGGGGTCAGATCCTCATATTTGTGTGTTTTAAACCTGATTTTAGACAAAATGAATGCATATATGAGAAATTTTAGGATTTTAGGAATTTTAACTGACAAAAACGACCAAAAGAAACCACGAAAAAGGGTCGAAATAAAGGTAAAAGATGCATTTTTAAACAATCTAGTTTGAGAAAAGACCATACACAAGATTTACTGTGTGTCACTAGGTGGCACCATCTTCCCAGTACATACCAGCTGCTTCTTAGACATCCATTTCAAAGAATTTTATTGAAAAAGTCCTGAAAAAATGTATTTAAAGTCATGTTTTTCACAATGTCATTAAAACATCAAATAAATAAATAAAAACAGTTAACGAGCAAACTAAAATAAAAAATGTATAAATTATGAGAACTTTATGACAATACCCTACTTGTTATAAAGGACGATGTCTGGGACCCAGATGAGCTCCGATGGAACTCTGATGGATGTCACGTTATCATAGTCAGATGGTCTCCAGCGAAGCTTGTAGTCATTCCACTCCTGGGAAACACAGACGACAGAGCACCGCCATGGTCATCACAGAAAAGAGATATAAAACCTAAAAAATCACCTTTGCTGCACGTTTATCTTACCTGTTTAAGCCACACGTTAGTTGTCATCATTTGGTTCTTTTCATCCTAAAAGACAAAGAGTTCAACAAGTAATTAAATGGAAACTATGTGAGAATTTAAGGCAAAAGAAATCTATTTGTGGGTGATTGAAAAATAAAAATGGCTAAATAAAAAGAGAAAAATATTTTTATTACAACACTTTGTTTTAAATTTAAATGGTGATATTTTTGAGAAAATATTAACCCTTTAAATGGCAGAACAACCATGCAGCATTTAGTCTCTATATTATTTTAAAGCATGAACTTAACTAAACTGAACACAACTATTAAACTAAAAAAAAAAACTAGAAATATATTGGGGGGAAAAGAATGATTACTGTAGTATTTTTTATTTAAAATTTGTTTTGTTCCTTCAATTAATTTACATCATTTTCTAACTCTTGTTTTAAATTAATAACTAATAATAAAACAGTTTTATTGCTTTTTAAATCTTATCTCTTTACATTTAAAGTATGACAACGCTACAAAAGCCTATACAGAAGATGATTAGGGTCACTTAAAAAGGAAAAGAATAAAAAATCTGACTTTATTTGCAGATTTCTGAATTTTTCCTCTAAAGTCAAAAAGGCAGAATTCTGAGAAGAAGAAAAAAAAAAATTTGAAAATGTGGGGAAAAAGACAGAATTTTTTTTCTGTTCAGTGGCCCTAATCCTCTTCCATGCATTTATGAGATTTCCATGGAATTAAGATATGTGTATAACATGTTGGTTATGTTTAGTTTCTTTGGTTTCATGTCAAACGCAAGAGCTCACCACATCAATGAGCTGTGCTATGGACAGTCCAAATTTGACAATGACGACATCAGAGATGTTCGGAACCGGTCTGGACCACTTGTTGTAACCAGAAAACAACGTCTTGAAGAGCTCATCTTCAGCGTGTGAGTGGGTCTTAACTTGACACAGAACTGTGGACAAAAATACGTTTATTTATAGATGATCCTCTTATTTCAATCAAACCTTCAAATAAGTATTCCGTTTTAAGGGATGATTCCGATCAACTGAGAGTTTTAGTGAAAATGAAACAAAGAGTTTGTAAGGATCGCATCAGTCTTCCCTTCTCCTTGACCTTTATAATCCTCCCTTAAACAGTTGTACATCTATGGTATGGAGGCATGAGTGAGAGCTGGGAACACGCTTTAAACATCTGAGACTTCTCTCTGGTAAGTCTTATCGACCGTTTCACATCTCAGCAAATCTTTTCATCTCTTGATCCAAGCTCCTCATGGGGTTGGCCTGATGAAATCTCTCAAGCTGAGCAGGTGAAGTCTGAGGAAGGATCTATTCTATCGTCATCATGACACAATTGTAGACATAAGATCCCTCAAAGTGATTATGATGTATATGTGTGGCTTGTTTAAAGGGATTCTTAATAGGTGATTTAGGCTGATTTGCATGCAGGTTTTCAGCACTCATCACACTGAGTTACACACATCATTACTCATATGTTTAGTTTAAGTGCACTGACTTCTCACTACTGCAGGGTGATTACTGCTGAGCTGTTGCAGTGGATGTGTAAAATAATTAACAGCTCTTTTCTTGAAAGAGTAGACTAAAACCAAACATGGTTTCTCAAGTCACACCCAGGCCTGATTACTCCCAATCACTCCCACAGAACATGTCTGATTATGTGACATGGGTTAAAGGATCTCAAAAAGCAACATCTCTACAGAAAACAAGAACAAAAGAACACAACACAACATCTAAATGATGGCAGGCCATGTTTAAAGTGGACTGCTATGCATCAGGATATATGTGGCCCATCCATCCATCCATCCATCCGTCCATCCATCCATCCATCCATCCACTTCTGCTTATACGGAGTCGGGTCGCTGGGGCAGTAGCCTCAGTGGAGAATCCCAGACTTCCCTCTCCCAGCCATTTGGGCCAGCTCCTCCGGGGCAATCCCAAGGCGTTCCCTGGCCAGGTGAGAGACATAGTCCCTCCAGCGTGTCCTGGGTCTACCTTTAGGTCTCCTCCCGGTTGGACGTGCCCGGAAAACCTCACCAGGGAGGCATCCTGACCAGATGCCTGAGCCACCTCAACTGGCTCCTCTCGATGTGGAGGAGCAACACTTTTAAATTTTACCTGTCAGCGTACCGGGACTTATTTCTAGCATATGATGTATACTGATAGTTTTTATAGTCCTTTATAGGGATGCACAATGCCACTTTTTCCAAACTGATACGATACCAATACTTGGATCTGAGTACTCGCCGATACCGATTACTGATACCAATACTACTACCACACAAAAAAATGCTATGAATCAGAATACAGGTTTTATTTTCTTCTCTGCTTTCAACAGGAAAAGACTGTAAGGTAGATAAAAAGTAAAATATATGAATAGAAATGATCAATAAACTAAAATGTTAGGTGAACAGAAATGACAAGTTACAGTGAAGCCACTTTCAAGCAACTGCACTGGTATCGGTTCCTGGTATCAGCTAACTTTTATCGATACCGGTATCGGCACCGATACAGGTATCAATATCGTATCGGTGTATCCCTAGTCCTTTATCAGTCAAAGTTTTCAAAATTTCCAAAATACATCTGACTGTCGTCAGGTCAACCCCCCCGTCAGGTCAGAGGTGCTCTTCCCCCACTCGAAAATCTTGTCTCTGATTGGCTAACAGCGATGCATCTCTACCACCGACTTCGTTTGCTTTGCAACGTTGATGTTTTATCTCCACAAATAAAAGCCTGAAGGAGTTCTGCCATGTTGTAGAGTTGCTAATGCTAACGGTTAGCTTCTACTAACCAAGACGTTCTCTGCTGTTTCCTGGATGCTAACCAACATCAACCTTCCCCGTCGTGAACCAATATGGGTGAGTACATTAATGCTAACTTACAGCGTGACATAGACCCACGTGACATTTCTATTCTGAGCGTTTCCCCACCTATTTTCTAACGCCAGCTTACGCCGGAAATAGGGGTAGAAGACTATTTTCACATTCAGCCTGCATGTAAAACTCAGAGTTATTGATGAATCTAAATAAAATGTAAAAAAAAGATTTCTTATTGAGCTTGCTCTGCTAACAACCCTCCAATGTGGTGGAACTAAACCATATTTTCCACACAGAGCCAGGTTGTTTCGGATAGCTTTTCTAATAAAATTTAATCAATAAATGAAATCTAAAATAAAATAAACAAAACCCACCAAATAAAGTGTTTAACATTCCTTATTTGTTTTATAAGCATCAAAACAAGAACACAAATATGATAATATGCTTAGATCATGTTTCACATCTTATTTGAAAAATATTTATACACTATTGAATTCATGCAACTCCGGTTCTTTACATTTAAAATATATTTTAAGTACATTTGCAGCACTAAAATCAGGATCCGTGTTAAGATGCCATTGGTCTTGAAGTAATATCCCACATGGTGTGCATCACTCTTTGATCATAAAGGGTAAAATGCAACCCAGTGAAGTGTGCCACCATCATGGACCCATCTAACAAGATCTTGAAATGGTAGCAATTGCTGTCATCAAGGCCACATCATTGCCTATCCATGGATGAGCTGTAGCTCAGTTTATTAAGCCTTTGTAACGTGTAAATGTAGATCAGTTCAAATAATAACTCAAAAGGGTTAAACTCTGCAAGAACAAATGCTAATTTGTACTTCGTGCTTAGCCAGGGGTGGGCGATAAGAAGATACTAGATTGTGATGAATAAGTGACATAAAGCTCATACTATACAGAAAATTATAAACAGCTGACAGTTGGATGCACTTCAAAGCAAGTAATAGAAATAGTGAATTTGTCATTTATTGTTCATTTCCTTCAAGGTCCACCCAGAGTTTATTTTTATTTATTTATTTATTTGCCATAGTAAATTTATTTCCATCAGGCAAACGAGGATGCACCAGAGGCTTTGTATACGCTGATAGGCGGGGTGGTGTACGTTCAGCTATCTGTGCATCTGGGAAAGACCAGATGTAGGGCTTGACAAAAGGCTCTCGGGCACCATACATCATATCCTCCTGCCAGTGCGGTCTTCAAACAAGATGACACCTCCCACAAACCAGCGTGCCGGGCTGAGAATGTTGGACCATGGCCAACCCTCTTGGCGAGGTATATAAAACACTGACCGGTTTGGAGGATGGAGTCAGCAGCTCCTCCAGCCAGAGGCGCTCTCGGTGATATTGGGCTGTCAAGTACTTAAAGTAAAATAAAAAAAAAATCCACTGAATAACAGCATGAAAACACTTTGCAAGGGAGGGAACGGCAAGGTTTTGGCATCAGAAATCTGCATCATAAAGTGAATCAGCTTGAAAGATGAACAATTGTTTATAAGCTACAAGGGCTCATGGTCATGCACATTGTTTATGTGTTTAGGAGTTACATCTATGTCAAACCTTCCTCTAAAGCACCTCAGAGCTCCAAATGAGACATTAAACATAGGAAAAGTGCAAAAACCATTACCTGGAACAATAAAAAGAAAACCAGGGGTGGGAATTTAACTCGTTAATTATGATTGATTAATTTATTAGAGAAAAAGAATGTAGAAAAGTCTAGCTTCAAAATTTATGCCCTATATTTCAAAACATTTCATCAAAGATGAAAAAATCTACATTTTTACTGTTATGTTTTCTAGTCGGTAGAAAACCTTCAGCAGAACTTCCCCTGAACTCTACACACCTTTATATACATTAGCAGTGCTCTGCTGCCACCTAGTGTACAGTTAAGTATATAACGTTTACAGTGATGCACGTCCATTTACACTTCATCAGCAACACATTGTTATACATCCTAACAAATCCCAGAACGGTTACCTTTATAATGAGACAAAACTAAACATAGACCTTGTGGTTACAGAAATATACTCATTAAATTATTAAAATGTGATTAATCAAGATTAATTTATCACAATGCCTCTAAATAATTAGATTAACTTTTTTAATCGAGTCCAAGCCCTAAAATATTTGTGGTAATTGGAAACATTTGGAAAGGTAAAAACTAGGTCAACAGGGAGTTGTTGCCTTAAATACTGTGGAAATAACAAAAAATAAGTTCAGGGTCTGTTAAAGAAACAAATGAGAGATAAGGAACATCTCAAATATGTATGTTTAACAGACTTTTAAAATAAATATGACTTTAAAATAAGTCAGGGGTGTTTTTAAACACACATCTTGGTCATGGAATATTTAAACATAATGTTTATCCCCAAATGGTAAAAAAAATAAATTACAGCTAAGTGGAAATTACACTGAAAAGCAACAAAATTCAGTGGCGACTGATCAGGAACAAGGGCTAAACTATCATTTTCCATGAGCAGATTTTTACTGTTTATTTGTTGCCATTTATTTTATTTTTCATTTTTTGTGGTTATTTTTGTCTTATTTGTTTTTGTGAAAGCCCTAGTCAACAACATCAACTTAAACAAAACAAAACAAAAGCATTTATTTTCCTAAATTCAATAAGTAAAAGCATAAAACATGAGCCATGTTGTCATTTAAGATGAAATACAAGGAAACCCCCAGTTTTTTTTTTATTTAGTTTTTTAACTAAAAGTAGAATTGTTTACCTGACTGAGTCAGAAATACAACCCAGAAGAACAAGTGGTGGAAAACCATTTTGCCCTTTAGGTCCAACAACTTCACCAGTGAGGAGCGCAGAGATGGTTCCTTCTGTCATCATCTTCACAGCTGGGAGGCATCTCAGGGCAAATTCACTGCGACTGTCACAAAAACTGGTGTTAAATCAGAGTTAAGGCATGCAAGCTTGTCTCCTCCTCCCCCGCCTCCTCCTCCAAAGCTCAGCATTGGTGAGGATCCCTTTTGTCACTGTCCGTCATGAAAATGGGGAAGATGCAGGCGATGGCAGCCATCAGTCATTGCTGAATCCAGGTTCACTCAGACACGTGGTCTAATGGAACAGCTCAGTCCCAAAACGAAGCATGTAATATAATCCAGGAGCCAAACCAGTGCGCCTTTTTACGCATGGATCCAAGTGCCCATATTGTTCTAATCCTCGTTTTCTTTAAATTGAAGTAAGAAATGATTGATTTTCCTGACAGGAGCAGGTGATCTGGACAGGAAGGTGCGTGGGTCCGAGTACGGATAGGACATCTCTGAGCACCTTTATCTGGATCCTGTTAAAGGTCCCTCCTCCTTTCCCCTCCCTCCCCCCCCCCCTCACACACACACACACACACACACAAGGGTTCCACCTTTACTCTAACACATCTGGCGTTTGGATGCATCAAATACCATTTTTCTCTTAAACTGATATGAAATCTGACCTTTTCTCTAGAATAATGAGTGAGGAGGAAGTCATGGTTTTAGGGAGACGGTTCATTGTAAATCAGCTAGAGGGCAGACTAATTGAATGAATGCTTAGGGACGTTTTACTTCTGAGTCATACAGAAACATGAAAAACTCAACAACAACAAAATAATAATAACATGACCCCAAATTCATCAAAGCACAACCTAATACAAAAAAATCTGGTAATGCTTTCTTTTACAGTCTCCTAATTACTAAGTATTTACATGGTAATTGCATAGTAAGTTAAAGTGTATTATCGTTTCTGAGTTCTTAGTTATTAACATGCAACTCAGGTTCAATTCTAGTTTTTATTTTTATTATTCATTCCCAGTAAATGCTGCTTTACACAGTAATTACACTTTATTACAATTATAAATTTAATTACACAAAAATACACGTTAACTTACCATGTAATTACACTGTAAGTACTTAGTAATTAGGGGATTGTAAAAGGAATCGTTACCAAAAATCTTTATTGATTCAAACAGGAACAGTAAAATAATCATATTTAATAAGAAAATATGCTTTATGGGATCAAAAATTTAATATAAAATGACTTAACAGTTTTACAGACAATAATTCTTAATTAATATAAAAATTTTTTTTACAAAAGCTTTATGTACAGGTTGTATACCTTATTGCTAACCACCAGCCACTCCCTTAAATCCCTACAACCAGTTTCAAATGTTTCCACTAGTAGGCTGATAGTTGATCTCTAAAAGGTGTTTGTGTTGAGTTATTAAAAAAAAGATTTGGTTCACATGCTGCTGCCCCTTTTTGACCTCTGGAAAATCCCCCAAAATGTCTCTAGATTGAACAAACGGCAGGCTTTTGACGTCCCTAAAAGGAAAAAAAGTGCATTTTTCATTGCTGGCTCACCCGTGAGCATTTGAAGGTTGATCACTCGTTATGGACCTAGAACAGGGTCACGGAACACATTTAAATGAAGCTGACTTTTTTATTGGTGGATTTTAACAATGTCTTCCAGGTGCCTGGTAAACGAAGATTTCAGGGCTCGTGATGACCTCTCCAACCTGCCGGCGATGTCCGCTGCAGCACGAAGCATGTCTTCAAAGACTAAAGACTCCTCTTTTATTCTGCTCCGGAATACAAACCATCCAGGTTGCAGGAGAAGAAAAAAACGTGTGGAAAGAAAAAAAGCAAGGACATATGTTAATTTATAATTATATTACATTGTAATAAACATTATCCCATTCTGTGAGCAAAGTTACATTGTATGTGAAGTCTGGTTTGTTTATTCCAAAGGTGAATATGGGGATTATTTTCATGAGAACTTTTTTATGAATACAGCCAAAACATAAACATATTTTACACAAATTTAGCTAGATAAAGAAAAAATGTTCTAAAAGCTCGTTTACTGCATATCTTTGAAGCTCTGAGGAGTAACACATGACAGCTGATTAGCCGTTTGACTAAGGCTGAAATCATAGTTACATTTAATTAAGAAGGAAGAGAGATGCAGCTGAGAGGCGGCCTTCCCATTAGGCACGGGGCCCCAAACACTCCAAGAGCCCTGACACCTAAAGATGTTTAAGGTATTTTTCCTCCAAACTAAATTAACCCTGTCATTCTAAAAGAAGCAGCAAGAGTAAACGGTTCGTAGCAACACTGCCAAATGTTACGGATTTCCTTAAAGTGCCAAAGTAACAATTACTGAAAGCCACAATAATGTTAATGCTGCAAATGAAAAGCAGGACGTTGCTGCTTGCGCTAACACTTTTCTCTAAGCAAGGATTGAAATGGGTTCAGATAAGCAGCTGCAGAGGACCCCGTGCTTTTGCTTGCCTTAGACCCCAAATTGCTAGGTCCGCCACTGATGAAGCTTACTGAAGATCAGCTACAATGTTTTTAAAAATGGTGACTGCAAAAAGGATATCAACAAACTGTAGTTTGTGATAATGGAGGCAGTATTATGGTTTGGGTCTATTTTTCCTCATCTGCAAAGTGAGGGGTATTAAAATAGGTTTTTAATGAGAGAAAAAGTCCAAACTAAATCAGTAATTCTCCATATTTTACAGAATAAGATTTTCTCAAAGGAAAGTGGTTTATTTAGTTAAAACAGCATCAAACACAAATTAATTTAGTAAAATGGTTTAAGCGAACTTTGTATTTAAATGGCTCGATATGGAATTAGCAGATGAGCTGAAGATGAGCCAGTAAAAACCCATGAAAAAGTCAGAGATGGACACGGAGAAATTATAGTTGCAGCTGCACAAGAAGATAGCATGACATACTTTACATTTTAACTGAACTCACTTCTGCATCCCAGTAAAAACATCTAATCCATCTCCTTCCAGCTGCTTTTTTAAATCATCTTCAGCTTTCTCCACCACCTCAATACAGCTTTTGTGGTCTTCCTGGATCCCAACAATATTTTCTTTGATCTTGTCCTCGTAACGCCGATCTCCCAGGTCTGACCCCAAAAACTGCTCTAAATTCTCCACCACCGCCTGGTTTCCCTGCTGCCTGGCCTTCAGATAGGCCACTTCCTCTTTCTGAGCTTTCAGCCTCCGAGACAAAGCAGCAGCCTTGGTGCTGAAGTGAACAGAGCACTCATCTGCTCCAGCGTCCAACTGGAGCAAAGGTGAAAATGATGGTGAAAATCCCAGTGAGGAATGGCGGTCCTTCATGCTTTTGGGGTCATCACCAACAACGTTCAGTGTGCTGTTGGTGCTCATTGTGGTGGAGAAGATGTCAAAGCCTGAACCCCAGTCAACGTCTCCACTTTGGCAGAAGGTTGGAGTTGCCATGGAAACCCATGCTAAGATGAAGGTGGTCCAACGCTGCCACATGATGACCTGAAGCGATAAAAGATGAGTGATTGTGAACATTACCATATTTCATGGTTGGGAGAAATGTTTTAAAGAGTCAAATATTGTATTTAATGCTGATTAACTATTTTTTTCAGTACATCTGCTCTGAGCTCGAGTATGAATGAATGTCTTAAATGTGAGTCGTTCTCTGTTCTTCTTTTCCAGGAAGTAGAAGTGAGCCGGGGGAGTTAGGACCAGAAAACGACAGGATTTGGAGTCTTACTCATTAACAGTTATGATATTCTGACATCTTTCCTCTGACTGGCTAACGGCAACACAACTCTTCTACTGCCTCCATTTTCTCTGCAATGTTGATGTTTTATCTCCACAAAAACAAAAGCATCAAGGACTTTCACCATGTTGTGAGTGCTAATGCTAACGGTTAGCTTCTACTCTGCTCTCTCCTGGACTCTAAATGTACAACAGCTTCCCCTTTAGTGAATTCAATTCAAAGATACTTTATTAATCCCAGAGGGAACTTAGTGTTTCAGTACACACAATTCTGAGATCAGACATACATACATATCTATCTATATATCTATATCTATCTATATGTCTATATATAGATGGATATAGATATCTATATCTATAAATGTATACGTATATATATATACGTTTAACATAATGTGTATTATTTAAGCAAGCCATTTTTTACAGTGTAAAACACAAGGGTTTTATCGTTGGTGATTAAAGGCCTCAATAGTGATCTCTGTTTTTGTCTTCTGGTTGATGTGTTTGTTTTTTAAGCTTGTTTGTTGTTTGAAGATCACCTTTCCTGTTTGAGTCCAAACTGCTGTGGTTGTGCATCAAACATTCCCATCCAGCAGCCTTTGTGTTGGTTTTGTTTACAGCTGGTTTCCCTGGATCTTGTAGAACATTTTGTAGCCCTGCTGGGACATGGCAGAGAGACGCCCACGGCACCAGGGGTTGTTACAGTTTAGGATGAAATAGTGTCACCATCTAAAGTTTCTCCGATCTCCTTGTGGAAACGTTTTTAAAGCCTGCGTCGTCCCCGTGAGGTCCAGTTCTTTCTGCTGTCGGAGCACATTTAGCTTCAGCTGAGTTTCACTCTTACATCAACCAAGAGACCAATTCAACTCCCCAAAGCTGAAAAGAAGGTTTTGAACCTTTTTCATCTTGTTCCAAAACACAAAAATGCACCGATTAAGACGTGAGATGACTTGTAGAGTAAAGAAAACCCATGAAATTACCAACAACTGGCCTTTTCTGTTTGCTGACGCCTAAAATTGTTATCTGTTGCAACGGTTGTAAGACGAAGCTTTCAAATTAAGCTTTAAAGTTGTTTCTGTAATTCAGGAGCTTCCTTTGGATTGGCACGTGCAGTAGCGGTTTTAGGCACGGGCAGACAGGGCAGTTGCCCGGGCCGGCATTTTTTCATGACACAAAAGGGGCGCACAAGCGCTGAGTAAAAAAAAAAAAAGAAAGAAAGAAACCTGCGCCGCACCGAGGTTTTCTATTATCTGTCAGACGACAGTGTCTGGATTGGAAACAGCAAGTTGGCGCCCCCTGCAGCTGCAGGCGCTCCGTGCACCGTGTGTGTATGAAGAAGAGGAAGGGGAGGGGTGCGGCTGGGGAATTCACCTCTGGGTGGGTCCAAATGAAATGAGCGGGTAGGGGCTGAATCAACTGTATCAACATGGCTAAAGTCAATCACATCTTGATGTTCTTCCACATTTCATTCATAATATCATCAACACAGGCCTATCATTCTTTCAGGTGTTTCTGAATTGTGTGAAATGGCCGAATAAAAAAAGGAAAAACAAAACGATTTTGTGGTCACCCCCCCCCCCCCCCATCAAGGTCTAAATGTTTAGTCCTGACTAAAGGAAACTTATTGAGTCAAGAGCCAAACAGAAGAGATGAACATAAAAAGGCTAAAACCACCAGGTGCCCGATTCAGGAGAAAAAAGAAAAAAAGAGCAGAAAGATAAAGGTATGTAGCTCTCATGATGCATGTTTTCAATTTTTTGAACCAGTTAACTGGGATTTTAACGGTTAAATTCGGTCAACTAATTGCTAACAGAGCTAATAGGGCTGAAATATTGAAACGAATATTCAAATTGTTCGAAAAAATTCCTTCGTTTTTTACTGATTCAAACTAGGATTTGTTAAATGCTCGCTGCAGCCTGTGGCCTGCCTGAACAACAACAAACACATGTTGATCATGTTCTCATAATAATAAATAAAACAACTCTACAAGCAGAAGAAAACTCCCCAGTCACCACTAACTATCCTGTTTATTTATTGCAGATGGCTGCACTGATTATTTTTTACCTGATTTGTTCTGTAAAAGTTGGCATTTTTGTTATACAGTTTTTATTATGTCAGTTTAAATTACAATTTCAGAGGCAATTCTAAAATATTATGGATCATGATAAAGATCTGTTGGAGATCTACCCCAACTTTTGGACTGCTCTGCCAGTCACTGTGGCTCCAGCTGAGAGGAGCTTTTCAAAACTTGATCAAGTCATACCTGAGGTCAACTATGTTTCAGGGGCGGCTCACTAACCTGGCTCTGATTAGTATCAATCACTCAGTAGGGGAGCAGATTTCATATGATGACATTATTGATGACATTGCATCAAGGTTAGGTTTTAATTTTAGTTTGTTTTCTGTTCTAAGTGCAATGCTGTAGTGATTATCTTTAGTTTGTTATGTGTGAAATATTTTTGCTATTTAGAATATTTATTATATATTATGTACATATATTCTTAATATTTAGTTAGTTTAGTTGTTTTTGTATATTTGATTCTATATATTTTGATACAGTGTATAATGTATATTGCTTTACATTCTCACAACTTCATAGTAATTAATGTAAATATGTGCAACTTAGAAAAATGAATGTTCAATAGTCATTCTAATAAAACATGCCTGTTTGTAGAAAACGTGTGTGTTCGTGCGGGTGGGGTGGTGTGGTGGTGGTGGTGGTGGCGGTTGGGGGGGTGGGGGGTGGGGGTGGGGGGCTCAAAGGGGGCCTCGCCCGGGGAGTAATTCCATGTAGAACCGCCACTGGGCACGTGGATTACGGCTGACAGGATTACATAACCAACAGAATAAAACAGATTTAAGGAGTTTTTCAGACATGACGTATGTGCATAGATCTGGGCCAGTAAATGTATTATTCTGTGTGAAAAGTATTTATAATTTGTTACCATTTCTAAACCACTGCAGCCTTCAAATCAATCATTTTAAGTATGTTTTGTTATTAAACCGTTAATGGTCACAATTTGATGAGAGAAAGTTTGAAAGCACCTTAACAGGGAAAATATTTGTACTGGCTTCATAAACTGTTGCAGAGCGATGACATTTAGCCAGATGACCGAATGAAGCCAGATTTAAATGTAATTAATTTCAAATGTTAGGGAGTTTTTTTGTTTGTTTGTTTGTTTGTTTATTGGCCATTGTAGCAGGGTTTAACTGCTGGTGTCTTAAGATTTAGCTGAGACTGTGTGTGTGAGATGCACTGTGGTCTGTGGGGACGTTTTTGGCTTCAGTGGGAAGGATCCGTCACACTGAAGGGACTTTTATAAGATGGCTTTTGCTCTTGGCTTAAAATAGTAAAAGCTTGTCAGCAAAGGGAAACCCGTTAAGTTCTTACTTCAAATCTGTAAAAAATACAAATGATAATGAATCTTAAATCACGTTTTAATGAAAATGACTCATAGTTACAAATCTACTGGATAGAATTATAAATTTTATTATTTGCAGAAAAGCATTTGGAAATCTACGAATTAAGCCCCGAAGTCACCGTGTTGCCACTGATACCGGTGATTACATCCTCCTCCGTCACCGTTGGTGACAGCTAATCTGAGAATTTGAAGGCTGACTGCCGTTCAGTTCTGTGCCTCGTTTTGCTGAAGCTGGAACAGGTGTGTTTCACAGCTGTCACAACACATTTGCTTCAGTGTCACCATGACAACAAGGCCTTTGGCAGCGAGGTGGACGTGTTGCGGATTAAGTTCTGGTTAACGCTCACAGCACAGATACTGTGAAACGTGAAATAAAATTTAACAAAATAAAGAACAAAGTTACTGATTTATTGGGGGGGGGGGGGGGGATTTTTTTTTAGCATTTTTGCAAATAAATTTAAATGTTTTCTTATTTTAACATTTTCAAATTAGAAAATGAACAAAACATATAAAAACTACTCATTATCTTCCTTCAGCTCTAATTAAATGTTCTGAACATTGCGACCTTGATATTAAGACATTTAGTCAAATCATGCAAAATATAATAAAAACTGATTTTTGTTATTTTACATTGAAGAATGAAGCAGGCTATTAAAAATGTTTTTGAGTTGTTCTTTACCTTGTTTGCCAACATTTCAGCTACTTACTTTAGCCATCCCCACAGCTGTGCCAAAGTTGTCACCCTCTGCTGCCCACGCTCGCCTCGTCGATGACACAATGAGTGATCTAACGTGTAGAGTCCATCATCTCTGTTCATGCTTGCCTGTCCACGTCACTTCTTTAATTTAAGATTAAAGAAGTGATGCAAAGAAGGTTAAATGGAGAAGGAAGTGACACCATCGGCACAGCTCTGAGGATGGCTAAAGCAATCAGCCGAAACGTTAGCAAACAAGGTAAATAACTACTTTTTTCTGTGTTTTAAAAGAACCAAGCAATGCAACCACTTTAGAATGTTTTTTGTTCGTTTTTTCCAATCTCCACAATATTTCTGTAGCTATTCTATATTACAAGGCTATTAAGAGGCATGAAAAAATGCTTTAAGCTATAAGATTTACAAATTTGCTACTGCAGCTTTAAACGAGTGGGGAAGTTGATCTTGAAGGAGGAACTGATAAACACACCAGGCAGAGGGGATGAAAACATGCCTTCTTATTTTCCACAACATTTAGAGGTCTTAGTATTGATGCAGTGATAGAAAATGTATGGAATAAAGAGTCTAATGCTGACTGTTTGACCCCATTGATTAAAAATACGACCCAAATGGACATCTCATCCAGCTGCTTCATCTAATGAAGTGTCTCATGTAGATCGAGTACACCAGTAATATCATGCATAGGCACAGTTACATTAAATAACACCATATATCACCCAGAAAATCAATAGGGTACATCCCCATGTCCGGGTAGGTGCTTGAACATGTGGGATGGTTTATTGTCGACAGTAGAGGCTGCCTGGATGGGTGGTCCTGGATCTCGTTATGTAAACGTTTCCTATATAAGATATCTGACTGGCAACCAATAGAAACTGTTTTTTTTCCTAGTGTGCAATGATATCTATATACCTAGAAGTGACTCACTCTACTTATTTAAAAAAGTTTTGGTATCCAAACACAGTAAAATGTATACTGACTGCTACTCTAATCTGTACCTGGATGTGGGCTCTATGAAGACACTTCGATCCCAAAACAAATGAGAAAACACAAAAACAGAGCAGAGGACAACAGTTTAACACCAAGAGACATAAATATGATGGAAGGTTATCTCAAAATAACAATGCTGGTGAACATATGCAAGAGTAAAAGTAAAAGAGTGAAGCTGTTTCTTCAAAATAAAACAGGAAGTGGGGCTGGTGGAAATCAAAACAAGAGTGAAACAAAAACAAGATCACCAAAACAAACAGCTGTCAAACTCAAACCCCTAAAATAGAAACTACAAGGTGAATAAATGCTTCTTCTTTTTACTGTAATTATGTCATCATTTAGACTTTTTTAATGGGGTTGCACTGCTTTCTGTACGTCAAACACAGTAAATATTAGAAGTAGGAAGCAGCTGTTTAAAAAGCTTCTGTAGCAGACGTTAGACTGCATTTTAAATATAAAAGCATAAAATATAAAACATATTATTCATTAAAAATATAATGCAGAACTTTCACATTTATTTTCTGAACTTATAAAATGTTATCTGATATAGAAAAAGTGCATAAATGATCAAAAGTAAAGTTACTTTAACTGGCCTTAAATATGCTTTAAAAACCTCTAATTGACTTTCATTTGTCTGGAGTTTAAACTTACCAATAATTTCTCACAACCAAGTCCTGCAACTTCTGCTGTTTTAGTCCAGAAAATCAGCTCAGAAACTTCAGGAGAACCATTTAGGAACAAAAACTCAGTAAGTTTTTGTCTTCATCACATAAAAAAAGTGCAGACACACGAAAACACATGTAGGGTTTGGCTAGAGAGTGTGGTCGTCTACAACTCTGACCGCTGCTGGGAGGGGTTTCAGGGGGAGAAGGGGGTGTTTTCAGGCAAGGCTGGAAATGAATGATTTCTTTCTTTGTAGGAGGAGAGGGGCTGGAAGAAGGAGGGGGGAGAAAAGCAGTAATCTACTTCACATATGGGAACTTTGGCAAGAAAAGTCAATGGGAGGTTTGCAAAGCATGAAGGAAGCTGCTTGATTCTTATTCCTCAAAGATTTTTATTACCTTAACTTAAAATAGGGGAAATCTTTAGTTGTTTCCATTTAAAAATAATCCTGGTCTTTAATTCTCCACTTTTAAAACACATAAAACTAAACTTTTATACTTGCTTGTGAATGGTAATCACGTACTGCAAGTTAAACACAATAGATGTTGGTGTTTTCAGTTTCAGAGCAAATGTGAGGACACGCTAGCCTAGTGAACTATACCAAATTCTTGCTTTGCAAAGTTGATTGAGTCTGGCTTGCCAGGCTAAGGACACGCTGTTTCAGTTAAGGATTTCCACCATTTTGTGGTCTTCACATTCTTTTTATGAAGGGAAAATATTTCGAAACATCTCTAAAGATTTTTGGAACCCACCAGTTCACAAACACGTTGTTCAAATGGAGACAACTAAGGTCAGTGTTGTCTGAGAACTAAAAAGGATAAAGATTACACAACAAAACATCCAACTTTTATTTTATTTACGCTGGTGCTGATCAGTTTTACCTGAATACTCCATCTCTCTGGGGACGTCCACGTCTTACTGACAGTCGAATGTTGGATTCGCTCTCCAGGCTCTCTCAAGTTCTTCTTTAAGGCTCTGCTACTTCTCTAGTTTCTCATGTTCCTTTTCCTGATGTTGCCATCACTTGGTATGACACATCAACCACAACGGCTGTCCTCTGTTGTTTGTCCACCACCACAATGTCTGGTTGGTTCTCCATCACCATTTTGTCATCCTGGATCTGAAAGTCCCACAGGCGCTTTGCTTGCTTATTCTCTACCACCTTAAGGGGTGTTGACCTTAGGGCTTCCAGTCCATACTCTGCACAGATGTTTCTGTACACGATGCCAGCTATTTGGTTGTGGTCGGTCTGTCTGTCTGTCTGTCTGTCTGTCTGTCTGTCTGTCTGTCTATCTATCTATCTATCTATCTATTGAATACTTGTTCATGAGAAATCTATTGAATACTTGTCCATGAGAAAGGTTGGCAACCCTGCATATGTTCAACATCCGAGTTGAACGCAAAATCTTTCCACAGTTGAAAAGCAGTTCCAGTCTTTCTGGTGCTTTTGGCAAGTTTAGTCCATGGGTTTTTATTTACTTAAAGTGACAGTGTGTATTTTTCCTGGCGATAGGGGGTATTAGATCCCTAGATCAATGCAAGCAAGTAGTATTTTTGTGTTGGAGTGAGACCTTACCAACGGATGCCGATTAGGGTCAAAAAGCCCTGGGAGTGCAAACTTCAGCAAAATAACAAGCACATCAGACTCTCTTTCATCACTGGCAACAAGTGTAGCAATAAATGTGTAAAATAACAAAATTGAAGAATGATGAAAGTTTTGTAACCATTTGTTACAAATGAGAAAATGTGTTCTGTCCTCATGGGCCCCCGTAGAAGGAAACATGGCATCTAATATGGCGTTGCCCAGAGACTTAGACCCGCTCCTATGTATTTTAGACCTGATTTTTATGGTTGTATGTAACGAAGCCGCAAAACTTTTTTCTACAACGGGGCTTCATTTCATTCATTTTCAGCAACATTTTCGTGGATAATTCCAGAAATTCATGGTAAAAACTATATGTTGTACCTTAAAGTAAGCCTATGAATAGAAGCAGGCAGTAGTAGAATCTGTTTTGTTGTCATGGTCTGTGTCTCGTTGTGTTCCTCTTGTGTCCCCTGGTCTTCAGCCCTCCAGATATTCCCTCTCAGGTCCTGTGTTCCTTCAGTCTCCCCACCATTATTTCCATAGGTCTATTATTCCAGTTTTGTGTGGTGTGTGTGTGTGTGTGTGTGTGTGTGTGTGTGTGTGTGTGTGTGTGTGTGTGTGTGTGTGTGTGTGCGTGTGTGTGTGTGTCTGTGTGTGTGTGTGTGTGTGTGTGTGTGTGTGTGTGTGTGTGTGTTTATGTCCTCCTCCAGCTAGGTGTGTGTGTGTGTGTGTGTGTGTGTGTGTGTGTGTGTGTGTGTGTGTGTTTATGTCCTCCTCCAGCTAGGTGTGTGTGTGTGTGTGTGTGTGTGTGTGTGTGTGTGTGTGTGTGTGTATGTCCTCCTCCAGCTAGGTGTGTGTGTGTGTGTGTGTGTGTGTGTGTGTGTGTGTCCTTTCCCAGTTAGGTCTGGTGTCCTCTCCTGCTCCTCCTCCCTGATCAGTTATCACTTTCACCTGGTTCTCTCCCCTCACACCTGCAGCTCTTCATCCTCCCATTATGCCCCAGTGTATTTAAGCCCTGTCTTGTCTCAGTGTCTTGTCGGTCCATTGTTGTTTTGTATGTCAGCGTTTTCTGGTGCTCTGTGTGAGCCTTTTGTCTCGTCCCCAGACTTTGTGCTCTAAGTGAGCTTTCGGTGTCCTGTGCTCCAGAACTTTTGGATTTTTGGCTCGCAGCTTTTTGGATTTATTTTTGTTGTCATCCTACAAATAAAAGGATTTGTTCTTTACATCAACTCCTGCCTTGAGTCATCCTGAGTATCTGCATTTTTGGGTCCTAACCATCCCCTTAACGTGACATATACATAATTCCTTAAAAGGGAAATTCTCCGGGTTTCTGCTAATCTATATATTTGTTCAAAACCTACAAAAAAATTATTGATGCTTTCAGAAATCTGTCTTCTTGGTTCCTTCCTGTTGGTGATGAACGTGTCTGAAAATTAAATGTTCCTTTGCAGATGTTTGGCACAGCTGTTATCTCTCCGTGACTTATGAGGTTTTAGGCTACAGCTATTGAAAGAATTGTATAAAATTTGCCTTGAATGCTATCCGAGACATACAACAAGAGCAACCTTATCAGGCATTAGCGTTGCACATCTTGTGTTGATAATGCCTCACCGCCTCAATAATACACATCTTCGCTATCGGCAAAGCGCTCTTCATTACAGCTCCACTCATGCTGATGGAGTCTCATTGTTCATTAGATGATGCAGTTAAACATGTCTGTTTTGGGAACGTTGACGGTTGCCGAGCTGATTATATCCTCTTCTTTTCTTACGGATGTATTTTTTTTTCTCATTGAAGAATTCTGAAAGAGATCAAGAACTTTATGAAAATGAAAGTAAACATGTTTTCTGAAACAATGCCTTGTGTGGATTCACAGAAGGAAATTTAACGCTCAATCTTGGAAGTACAAACCCTGACAGATGCGGATGGCAGCTAATAATCCAGATGAGTTCTGCTTGAGTTATTTATGATACCAGCTGCTGTAAAATGTTTCACACGGGTGATATGCGGCAGAGGTGTGGACTCGGGTCACATGACTTGGACTCGAGTCAGACATGAGTCATTTTTTTAATGACTTGACTTATTAAAATATATAAAGACTTATGACTTGACTCGAACTTGAACACCAATGACTTGCAATTTGAATTGACTTGCATCTGTTGAGAAGATGATGACTTGATCATATTTGATATTTTAGCACAAAAGTGGCACGACATGGACAAAAATCATAAGTCATTCTTCGTTCTGGGTTTGATCTTGTTCTGCTAAATGCAGCAGCACTTTGTTTAGAATCAGTTTCAGTTGCACTTTCTGCTTGTTTCAGCAAATAAATGAAGCTTTAAGAAGCTTTATATCTGTAATTTATTTTTTATCATTGTCATGAAATTGAAGTTGGACAGATGACTTGATTATGACTTGAAAATTCAAAGTTAAGGACTTGGACTTCCACATCATTGACTTTGGACTCGACTTGGACTTGGTTGTCTTTGACTTGGACTTGACTGGAAAGACTTGTGACTTACTTGTGACTTGCAAAGCAGTGACTTGGTCACACCTCTGATATGTAGACAGGTATAGAAGAGATGTGGGTTGTAATGAACATCTGAGCATTACTTTACATCTATGAGGCTGAAGGTCACAGACGGTCAAATGTCTGATGCAGGCATGTGACATAACACATCACCACTGTTGTGCTAAAAGACATAACTAACTTTGGCCTTTAAAATGTTTTATCGTAAACATAAATAATCCTTTAAAGCAGCTTTAATCAACACAGAACTCCATCTGAACCTTTTGGGTTTGCAGCGACAGCAGATTCTAATCGGGTAACTTGAGAAGGGAATGCGGTAATAATGCTAAACCAGCACTTCTTAGTGTTATTTAAAATTTTCAAGTAGTATTATTATATTTCAAACCAGGAAGCCCAGCTTTTTATTGGAAATTCATTTTATTCCTCATTAAAAATAGATGTGTTCTTCCAATTCTTTTTCTGATGCAGTTACACTGTATGAAATAAACTGTTGAATTTAATTAACCAAGTTATCTCATAGTTCCACTAAACCTAGTTTCTTAAACGTAGAGTAATACATTGTTATATTAAAATTAAATATATATTACTTTTTACGATTACACGACTAGGATCATTGGAACAAGTTGACATTAAGTAAAATCAACATTTAATTTCTTACAGTGTAGATAGTCTCCATCGAACGTCAACTGTGTTTAGATTCACAGCATGTCTGAATTATTTTTGTTGTTTATATGTAAGAACGACTTTAAATGGAATCTTTATGAATAAAACATTTAGGGACCAACTCTTAGAATTTTATAACAAGTAGCAAATCCAAATCCAAGTTTTCAGGGAGAAAATTTGGATTTTTTTTTTACATTTTCAATTAAATAAAATAATTAGTTTGATGTAAAAAATGTGAAACAAGGATTTTTTAAAATAGTACAACAACATTAAACACTTTTTTCCCACTCAGAAAAAAAATTCATACAATTCAAGGCTTTTTGTCTCACTCTACAAAGACCAGTTGAAATAATCCATCTAACACTGTTTTATCAATAAGTCATTTTAATCTCTCAAATTGTTTACTCCATGATAAAACAACCTCATTAAAATGTATTTTTCAAATTAGAGCAAAATATGATTTTCTAAAGTGAATCACTGGAGTGTTAATAAATGCACGGCAAATAAAACTGTAGCTGTGGATATAATGACTAAGAATCGGCATTTTCTAATTGGCCAGTTCCATGTGAGTCCTCAGGGTTGTTATTGACCAAGGCGAGGACTCGCCCACTCATCCATGGCACTGTGTGTGTGTGTGTGTGTGTGTGTGTGTGTGTGTGTGTGTGTGTGTGTGTGTGTGTGTGTGTGTGTGTGTGTGTGTGTGTGTGTGTGTGTGTGTGTGTGTGTGCAGTGACAGCCACCGTGTGCTGGTGATGATAAACTCTGTTAATCCGCTGTGGGGCCCGAGCACAGTTTAGGCTTTTCTCAGTGCCCAGAACCGGCACGCTCTGAGACTTTGTCCGTGTTTCCTTTTACAGCCCAGATTGCACAGCTTTGTGACCAACAGGCAGGAATTGTGATAATATTGACTTTCTGGATTTATAACACGTTGAATTATCTGTAGCAATTCATAAATCTTCCTCTGGAAGTTGTATGTGTAACACAGAAACAGGTATTTATCACCCAGAGAGACCATTGACCTAACCTTCTAATACTGTTGAATAAACTGAATTATGGAAGGACATACCATGCTGGTTTATCTGATGGTAGCATTCCAACATCCCACCCATGGGACAAAACACATTACATTCATGTGACCAGAAGAGTTAAGGGGTTAAAGATGTGTCGCAGAAATAGAATTTTATACGTTGGTTATTGTATAGTAATATAGAAATGTACACTGTAAAAAATTTAATGTTGAATTAACCAAGTTATGTCAACTGGTTCCACTGAACCTAGTTGCTTAAATGTAAAGCGTAATATAGATTTACTTTTAACATTACAACACAAAATGTATATTACTCTTTACATTTAAGCATTAGGTTTAGTGGAACCAGTTGACGTAACTTGGTTGATAATTCAACATTTAATTCATTTGAATGTAACATGGTGACAGAACTGTGTTGTGTTGAGGGCCAGAAGTTGCAAAAAAATTCACCAAATATTAGTTAAACAAGTAAAACCAACTTGGTAACTCTTCACAATAAAGATCTCTTTATTAACATTACTTAGCGGATTAATAAAATATTTAATTAAGTAATGATAACTGATTAGTGTGTAATGCATTGCTAAACAGTGATTATTATAATGCATAATAATGCACTAATTAACATTAATAAAGGGAACTTTACTGTAACTTTGCTAGCTAGCAAAATAGACTTATTTTAGATTCATTAGTTAGTTAGTCAAGCAACTTTTTCTTACCCCGTTAACAGATCAGTTTTACTCAGAACAAGAAAATTTGGATCCTATTGTCATGAGCCGGGGTGAGTACTCGTCTCACTATCTCTGAGTGTTTTGGTTTCAGGAGAGGGAGCAACAGCGGTTTCCAATCAGCTGATCAGCGGGCCGGTTTATAAGGAGGAAGGTGGACATGACTCGACGCCGGATGATTAACTACTGACTGGTAGTCTCTAGCCCTCGCTTATCTCTGTTCTTGTTCTCTCGTATTTTTCTCTCGTGACTTGAATTAATTCTATTTTTGGATTTTACCCCACCTCAGGTCTGGATAATCATCAGAGTTTTCCCCGACGCCGTTTTGGATTTTTATCTGGTTCATTTCCTGGTTCACCCTTCTCCAAGTGCCGACCCGATCTCCTCCACCTCTCGCTTCCTCTCCAGAACCACACCAGTCCGGATCCCATTCCTCATTCACCTCTACCGGCCCGCTCTACAATCATTACCTGGACTTACCCCGGCTCACCCCTCCCACACGCTTCTCGTCTATCTAAGCCGTAAGTCTCTCAGCCAGCAATTGCCCTGCCATACTACAACTCCCACACTCACCTCTGCTACTTTTCCCTCTAGACGCCGCTTCCCGTTTCTGCACCTGCTGGATTTTCCAGTGCGCCGTTAGTTCACCGTTTCGTCAATAAACATTATTATTTTTGATACAATCTGACTCTGACTCTGATTCTGCATGTCCTGGGTTAGACTCTTGCCCCACAACATGACACTTATTTCAGATCATATTTGAGAAAACTCGTATTTTAGAATAAATTTTTTTTCGTAGACAAAAAGTAAGATAAAATGTCTAGAAATTAGGCTTTCTAACTTTCTTATAAATCCATTTTTCAGTGTATGAAAGGTCCTATTATTAGTACGGACTATGTAAAATCATCAAACTCACATTTTTCCTTTATTTATTTATTATTTATGTTTTAAAAGACACTTGCATTACATCTACAAAGAGACTTAAGACTGAAGTTTGCGTCAGTGAAAAAACTGATTTTACTTTTGAGTTTCGCAACAAGACACCATACTAGTAAAAGGAAGCACAGACCTCCCTCCAGACCTCATTAAATAAGTCAAAGAGCAGGAAATGAGACAGCCCAGGGATACGGAGAATACTGATCAATGCGACTGACACTGATTTGGACCAATCGACACACAAGTGTCTGCACAGAGCTGCATCAAAGCTAACATTCCTTATGACGTCCCAGCTCTCTTAGTCCATGTTTAAATGGAATTAAATATCCCAGAATAAAATAGAAGATAAGTGGTTAGAAAGCAAGCCAAAATTTAATCAGGCAAATATAATCAAGTCTGCTTGGATGCTTCCTGGAGACGATGAGAACAGATGACTGCATAATAAAAGCATGATGCCTTCCTCTTAGTGATGTGTTACATCAAAGTATCAAAAGAAGAGGTATCTGAATTTCATGACAAGTTTTATAATTTCTTCATGTCTTGAAATTTAGAAGCTAATTTTTACAGACAACGTTTCACAAATCTGAAGTCCTTTTTAGTGTTTCACTCTGGTGTTAAAAGCTTGGGCATTTTTCCACAGTGGCACTCTCAATCAATACATTTAAGGGAAATAATGCACTGCTGAGTTCTTTTTGGTGCATTTTATTGACCAGCAAGCACACACAAAGCAATGATAATAGTATTCTGTTGAGGATATGGGATTAAACCAAGAAAAAGCAATAAAACATAAAAAAGTGTAACGTTTTTGTCAGGAGTGCCCCCTGCTGTTGGGTGTGAGTTATAAAGATCAATGGCGTTGGGTGGAGTCGTCAGAGTAAAATCAAAACAGGGAAAAAAGTTATCTGATGCCTTTGGAGATAATTCACCACAGTTGAGCTCTTTTATTTATTTTTACCTCGAATATTCATTTTTTAGATGTGCTTTAATCGTCACACTCAACGACACACTGAACACCCATTTTGGGCCAATTGTCTTCCATCCCTTTTTTATTCATCCTCTCATTTTAGTACAAATATCCATAAAGTTAAGAATATTGTCTGAAGTGATAATCCTCTAGGCTACAATTTACCCAATATAGCAGAAAAACAGCTAAGTACACTGTAAGAAATGAGATGTTGGATAACTCAACCAAGCTATGTCAACTGGTTCCACTAAACCTACTTGCTTAAAGGTATCGTTCACTGAAACCCCATTTTTCATTATTATTCCTGATTGTAAATGGTCACTTTGAGTTTTTCATGCAGGCTGAACATAAAAATAGTCTTCTACTTGTCTCCTGCATTAGCTTCTGAAAGAAAATAGACGGTGAAACTCTGATTTGAAAAGCACAACCGATCTACGTCACATGGTCACTAGCTGCTATGGACTCGCCCATCTTGATGGGTAAGGCCATTCTTTTAACGTCCAGGAAACAGTAGCGAATGTCCCAACTAGCCAAAGCTAACCGTTAGCATTAGCAATTACATCACACAGCTGAAGCTCCTCCAGGATTGTGCTATTTGTGAAGATAAAATATCAACGTTGCAAGTCAGTGGTGGAGTCTCATTGCCGTTATCCAATCCAAGGCAAGATATCCAAATATCACAAAATAAGACTCCCAAACTTGCCATCTGAAGCTCAGCTGTGATGTGGGTCACTACTAATTCCTAGAACTGGTGCACTGGTAGCTCATGTTTAAAATGCATCTATTGCATTAAAAATTAAAAATCACTATGCTTGATATTTTTCCACAAAGGTTCTACATTTGTAGAATTTGCCAGAGAACAAATCAAGTGAATGTCCACGATCATTTTAACAAACAAATAGATAAATACTAAAGTAGAACTGTATACAAGTTTTCATATTAAAATGCAAATTCTTCTCATATCAAAAAAGATCAGCTTCATCACAGTCGACTTCTGTCATGCATGAGGTGGGTGAAGGAGTCAAATTTTATTTTGAAATGTTGAGATCAGATTAGCTTCTCAGAAAAAAACAACCGAATGATGTCAATCAGTTGATGATGGAGCCATATTCATTACTGCTGCTCCACCCAGGGAGTCATCAGACGTTTCAGAATGTAATGTGATCATTTCATTAAAACATTTAAAATATAAATATTATTTTCAAGTATTTATTGAGTTTTTTGTTCCTTTTAAAATCTGTTAACTTCATCACTAAAAAAAAGCATGAAAATTTTCTCATTTTGCATTCTTTGACGGACAGTAGTAAAATAATAATTTTAATATCAAGGTAATGAAAATGCAGTAAAATTATGTTATGTCTTCTCTTCAGACATCTCTATATATTAAATTTTTTTGGTTTTGTACTTCTTTTTTTCTTGTTAAGTTCTTCTAATACTTTGGTGAGCTGTAGGGCCATAAGATATGCTCTACCAATTGGATAACCAGGCAGGTAAAGGTTAGTATTTCTTGTAACTTTGTTCTATTAGTTTTCTTTTGACATGTGTTTGTGATGCTATTACTTTAGAAAATTACAAAAAACGGAATTACAAATAATAAACACCAATGCAAAACTGTCTAAAAGTGGAAGAATAATGTATCAAATAAACATTTTTACATGTATTTCGCTGGAAATGGGCATCCCTAAATTCACTTTGAGACGTATATTCAGCTGTATTTACTCCATCCTGGGTAAAGGAAGGAGGTTAACTTGAGGAAAGTGAGAATCAGGACCCCAGCTGTGGCCTCATCCATGCAGGAACTCTTAATCAATACCAAGCAGCCCAAGAAGGCAAGTGGAGAATAGTGAGGGTCAAGGTCATAAAGCATCATCCAGCCAGTGTTACGTGTGAAAGTGAACGCTCAGATTCCAGGTGCACAGGAGCTGCATGGATTCTAACTTATGCATGAAGACAAAAGACTGATTTCTCTTTTTTTATTATTCTTGCCATGAATTGTGTTCCTTAACTTTACTTGAAACCACAAAGTTTCACTTAAGGTGTGGACATGCAGGTAAAACATGTAGGGATTCAGGTTCGCTTTCATCCATTTTTGAGGTGTTTTTGAGCAAGCTCACCACTTGACTTTGTTAGGATTCAACTTAACACAGAATGAATGCAGCACGGCTCTCTGAAGAAATCAGGCTGTCCTTCAGGCTCGTCAAGTCTGCTTTAATAATGGGATTTTCACACATTTTGTACAAACACACCAGGGACCAGCATGGAAGGGTAGTATTTCCAGGAAGAGAAGCTCCAAAATTTAATTCAAAACATTGCATTGGCTTTAGGAGGCCGCTGAACATGTGATGTTTAGGTGTTAATGCTCTGCTCCACTGAGCAGCCAAACACTGGGTCGAGTGAATTGATGGTTCAAACACATCTGCTTACTGGAAATGACTTCCTCTTGAACTCTTATGGAACCACTATCTCAGTGCATGCTGGGTCTGGAATTTCTTTTGTTTTGGCTTTCTGCTCCCTCTTTCCTTGTGTCCTTTACTTTCAACTTTCCTTCTAAACACACACACACACACACACACACACAGCTGGGGTGCAAATCTCCACCGTAGGCATTGTGCAGATGTGTTGCATAAAATCTAACTGATGCATTTAAAATGATGTTATATCACCACAGCTACCCCTTTGTGATCCTAAATATGAACTGTGCACACAGTAAGAGGATTCAAGCATGTGGTTCTAGGTTCAAACACCTCTTTGGTTTGCAGAAAACTGTCACTGGGGTTTCTGGTTTTCCGCTAAAATTCAATTGTACAAAGAAGACAAACATATGTTCATTTAATTGAAATGCATGCAGTCAAAACAATCAAAGAGAAAAGTAGAGAGAGAAGTGATGATGCCAGTTGATTGTGTGTGTGTGTGTGTGTGTGTGTGTGTGTGTGTGTGTGCGTGCGTGCGTGCGTGCGTGTGTGTGTGTGTGTTGCCTCGATCAGTCTGCCTGAACTGCTCAGTTTTCACTGTACAGCCTGTTCCTGGATGATGAGACATGTTGCTGCCATTATAGCTTTTAACTCAGATGAATGTATAAATGCTCCTGCTTTCCTGTGTCTGAACAATTCATTTTGTCTCTGTAACATCCTTCAAACAAGTTATCCGTGTCTGACGGTCTTTACAGATAATTACCAAGATGTGCAGAATGCTGAGACACTTTTACTCTAGTTACAATAGTCTTAAATTTTATATTTGTTATATTGTTTAATATCCTTGAAGAAAATTTTCATCCAATATTGTTTGTGTCAGTTCTAAAAAAAGATCATGTTATGTTGTGTTGGAAAATTATGTAGTTATGGCTGTTTTGGGACAATAAATGCATTTTGTGCACAATCTCAAGCAATGTTCATGAGACTGCGTACAGTAGCATCTAATAGTATACATTGTATGTGAATTAGCCGAAAATCTGTAACCATCAGAACCAGACTGCAAGCTTCCGATTTATATGACATTTATTCAAAGTCTATCCAGAACATCCTCAAATGCCACGATTGCTCTACAATTCAAGTCAAATTTGCTGTTTTACTATCCAACAAGGACATTAGCAGCTAGCTAGCATTAGCAGTAGTTTGGACTAGCATTAGCAAAAGACCTAAAGCTAGCAATTGACCCTTTGCACCGACGTCACCTAATCATTAGGGTCCACCATGGTGGACGGCAAAAGCATGTAAACAGTGAGCGACACGATTACTAAATCAACGTCCTAATTCTGCCTTAGTAACGTGTTCACTTGCCCCACTTTTGGTCCACTGTGCTCGTCTCAATTTTTTTCTCCTGTTGAGAACACACAGCCTGGCGCCCTCTGTTGTTATGAGTGCGTAATGACCCCAGACAAATATCATGTGTGAATACATAAACCCCGATTATAAGACGACCCCACATTTTAAACTTATTTTCAAAGAAAAAACTTCGTCCTGCTTTCCAGTCAATACGGTAATCCGAGTGGCAGGAATGGGCTTCCGTACAATCAGTGTGAGAAAGACCCAAAAATATCAGGCCTGATCAAATGTGAATTTGTCTCTCAGTCCTGTTTGTCTTCACTTTCAGTTTAGTTCAGTTTCATCAGCAGCCTGCCTCCTGCCTCCGGATATTCACATTTTCTTCAACCGTCCACTTTTCTTTTTAAAACAGTTCATTACAAAAGTTTTTGAATAAAACGATTTGGTGTAATTGTGATGAGCACTGTGGGAAATCTATTAAATTTAAGAGGGAAAAAACGTCTGTTCAAACTAATAGCACAACATTTGCTTTATGCAAGACTTGTGCTCTTGGTATTAGTGGAAATTGCATCCTATATGAGCCTGGAGCACATATATTTAATCTAATTTGGATGTTGTTGTGTGTGGTTTGTTATGCACTGGAGGCTGCAATAACAGCGACATTTCCAAGGACCTACAGCAAACGTTTGTCATGTAAAATATGAATAACCAGAGGTAAGTCATTAACCATCCACAGGCACAAATAACTTCAGTATTTTAATGTTAGAGTTTGGTTTTGTGCTGCTGCAGTGACTCTTCACAGAAGCAAAGAAAGGTGTGTGTGTTTTTAGAGGTTAACAGCTTCTCTTTGGCCCGCTGTAAACCTGTCTTCCAAGATTGGACTCATTTTATGGTTTATTTGATTGCAAAGCAGCCGTACATTTATAGGAAGACATGATATACTGTAACAGCGTTGAGCCTGAAGGCCAGCCAAACCAAATGGTGGAGATTTTACTGGTCAGTGTTTTGATGGTTTCTTATTAAATGAAAGCAGAATACATAATTCAGTAAAATGAGGTTTAGTTCACCAGGTTCAATGAACCTCCAGTGAATTTCATCCTTTTATTTTTCTTAAAGAAAAAAGAAAAAATCTTTTTTGTTATGCATACACCATTAAAACACAGTTTCTCGGATGCCTCAGTGCAACGACGTCAGGTTTGGTCTGTTCTAGGGTAATGACTATTCAGGACGATGCTGCCTTGTTCCTCTCACATTACTGCACTGGTAACAAAACAAGCTGATGTGGCTTTAGTCAGGGTCAAACACTGCTGCCCATTTCTGTAGATCCCATTTCATGTCGACTACAGGAGAACGTCAGGATTTAGCTCTCAGTGTTGGTGAAGTATGCACAAACCGAAGTAAAAATCAACAGTTTATGAAAACTTAGAATATGTGGCTCATCGTGCTTTTCTGTGTTGGTGCCTGATTTTTCGGACCAGAAATGAAGGCATAACAAGACAGTTAATGTCATGGGGTGATGGGTTGAATAAAGACAGGTGTGCTGATTAAAAATGGGAACTAAGTGGTGCTTTTGGAGCTGGGTTCACATCTCCAGCTTAATGAGATGAATTGCTTCGTTGTGGGTTTTGAGTTTAACGTCCATTATTTGCTTTCACCCGTCTTCTGCTGAACTCGAGGTCAGAGACTGACTGACATAACATGACTGTTCAACTTTAAATGCTTTATTAATCCCAGAGAGAGATTTTTATTTATTTTTTTCAAATTAAAGGACATGTATTTTACTAAATGCATGCCTGCTGACTGACTGGCATTCCTGCCCAGGGTATACTCCACCCTACATCTGATAACTGCTGGAGATCTGTACCAGCTCCCTGCTACCCTACACAGCAGGATTGAGCAGGTCTAGAGAAAAATTGAATAAGTGCACATAATACAGAAAAAGTGTACTGACTGGGATCTGCAGAGATTTAGTTAGCACATTTTTATATGTTAGCTTATTAAAGGTTGAATACGGAACACCATAGCGACATCTAGTATGTGGAGGTAGTGGTTGCAACGATAGAACTAAGTTGGGAGGCCAGGTTTGCTGCCCATACGTGAAGTGACCAGCCAGCACTATGTCCAGTGATGATAGCTAATCTTTACTAATACGTTTCTTTAACAGTTTTTAATGTTAGAACATCTGAGCTCAGGAGCAGCTGCTTGACTTGCAGAGTCCGTGATTTTCCACAATGATAAATGACCCGCACTTGTATAGCGCCTCTCAGAGTAAGGACTCCAAAGCGCTTTACACTACTGTGTATCATTCATCCATTCACACACACATTCACACACTGATGGTGATGAGCTACAATGTAGCCACAGCTGCCCTGGGGCGCACTGACAGAGGCGAGGCTGCTGAGCTCTGGCGCCACCGGGCCCTCCGACCACCACCAGCAGGCAAGGTGGGTTAAGTGTCTTGCCCAAGGACACAACAGCAGAATTCTCTGTCGGGAGCCGGGATCGAACCTGCAACCTTCCGATTACTGGACAACCCACTCAACCTGTTGAGCTACTGCTGCCCCAGTGCCATCTTCGCTGTGTGGGTGTGTGTTTACCGTATTTGGAAACACACATTGGTGCCTTCTATTTGCTGGTAGACATAAACATAAACCCAGTGTCGTGCCCGTCAAAATAAATATTAGATTTCTTTTTTTCTTTTTTAATAAAGCTTTTAAAGGAAACGCTGTACCTTAATTCTGCACACCTCTAAATGCCCCGTTGAGCGTTTTTAAATATAGCCATCCATCCATCCATCCATTTTCATCCGCTTATCCGGAGTCGGGTCATGGGGGCAGTAGCCTAAGGCGAGAGGCCCAGACTTCCCTCTCCCCAGCCACTTGGGCCAGCTCCTCCGGGGGAATCCCAAGGCGTTCCCTGGCCAGGTGAGAGACATAGTACCTCCACCGTGTCCTGGGTCTACCTTTAGGTCTCCTCCCGGTTGGACATGCCTGGAAAACCTCACCAGGAAGGTGTCCAGAAGGCATCCTGACCAGATGCCCGAGCCACCTCAACTGGCTCCTCTCGATGTGGAGGAGCAGCGGGTCTAATCCGAGCCCCTCCCGGATGACCAAGCTTCTCACCCTATCTCTAAGGGAGAGCCCAGCCACTCTTCGGAGAAAACTCATTTAGGCCGCTTGTATCCACGATCTCGTTCTTTCGGCCACTACCCAAAGCTCATGACCATAGGTGAGGGTAGGAACGTAGACTGACCGGTAAATTGAGAGCTTCGCCTTCTGACTCAGCTCTCTCTTCACCATGACAGATCGGTACAACGCCCGCATCACTGCAGATGCAGCACCAATCCGCCTATCGATCTCATGCTCCAGTTTTCCCTCACTCGTGAACAAGACCCCGAGATACTTAAACTCCTCCACTTGGGGCAGGACCTCATCCCTGACCCGGAGAAGTGTCATGTTGTGATGGTGGAGATGACGGACCATATATGGTGGAGAGTTCCAGGAGGCAGGAATGCAGGCACGGATAAAGTAAAAATGGGTTTAATGACAAGATACGGCAAGAACAACGAGAACAACTCGACAAACAACAATGATCTGACCAAGACTGGCACAAGGAGGGAGGTATAAATACACAGGGAAATCAGGAACACATGGGCAGGTTAACGAGGGACAGGTGAGAACAATATGGATCAATCAGGGCAGGAGAGAGACACAGTCAGGAAGGCTGGGGCAGATCGTGACAAGAAGGTATTCTACCCTTTTCTGAATCAAGACCATGGTCTCAGATTTAGAGGAGCTGATTCTCATCCCAGCTGCTTTACACTCGGCTGCAAGCCGCTCCAGCGAAAGCTGAAGATCACGTTCTGATGAAGCCAACAGGACCACATCCTCTGCAAAAAGGAGAGACCTGATCCTCAGGCCACCAAAACGGATGCCCTCCACACCTTGGCTGCGCCTAGAAATCCTGTCCATAAAGGTTATGAACAGAATCGCTGACAAAGGGCAGCCTTGGCGGAGTCCAACTCTCACTGCAAACGAGCCCGACTTACTGCCGGCAATGTGGACCAAGCTCTGACACCGGTCATACAGGGACCTAACAGCCCGTATCAGAGGGCCTGGTACTCCATACTCCCGGAGTACCCCCCACAGGACCCAAAGAGGGACAGGGTCAAACGCCTTCTCCAAATCCACAAAACACATGTAGACTGGTTGGGCAAATTCCCACGCACCCTCCAGGATCCCCCTAAGGGTATAGAGCTGGTCCAGTGCTCCACGGCCAGGACGAAAACCACATTGCTCCTCCTGAATCTGAGGTTCAACAATCCGACGGACCCTCCTCTCCAGAACCCCTGAATAGACCTTACCAGGAAGGCTCAGGAGTGTGATCCCCCTGTAGTTGGAACACACCCTGCGGTCCCCCTTTTTAAATAAGGGAACCACCACCCGGATCTGCCAGTCCAGTGGGACTGCCCCCGATGTCCACGTGCCGCGTCAGCCAACACAGCCCCACAACATCCAGAGCCTTAAGGAACTCCGGGCGGATCTCATCCACCCCTGGAGCCTTGCCACAGAGGAGCTTTTTAACTACCTCAGTGACCTCAGCACCAGAGATTTGATAGGCCAACCCAAAGTCCCCAGACTCTGCTTCCTCACTGGAAGACGTGTCGGTGGGATTGAGGAGGTCTTCGAAGTATTCTGCCCACCGATCCACAACATCCTGAGTAGAGGTCAGCAGCACACTGTCCCCACTATAGATAGTGTGGGTAGGGCACCGCTCCCCCCCCCCCCCCCCCCCCCCCCCTCCTGAGGCGCTGGATGGTGGACCAGAATCTCCTCGAAGCCGTACGGAAGTCTTGCTCCACGGTCTCACCGAACTCCTCCCATGCCCGGGTTTTAGCCTCGGCGACCACCCGAGCCGCGTTCCGCTTGGACTGCCAGTACCCGTCAGCTGCCTCTGGAGTCCCACAGGCCAAAATATAGGTTTTTATTCAATTGTACCATATTGAACCATTGAATCTATTTAAAATAAATGTTTGATTCTCACACACACTCACACACACACACACACACACACAATAGTTTTCTGCCTCTCATGTTTCTCAAGCTGCATACCCAAACAATCTTCGGAGGCTTCATGTTATCGGGATTACCAGGCTTAAGGCAAAGAGTGAGCAACTGAGGTGCTGGTGCACATTTTAATGTTGTTTCCCTTCGGCTCAATTTGCAGTCAATTTTCTCAGACGTTCGTATTGTACATGTCTCGTGTTGTCGGTTCTGTAGGCCCTTGGCCAGAATCTCTAGAACTTAGAGACTGTGGATGTTGGGGCAAACTTTTTTAAAAAATAGTAATTTGCTGTGAAAAGCTGCTTTTGTTATGTAAAAAGGCCTGTGTGGTTTAATTTTATTGGAATTTAAATTGTTTAATGAAGTCTAAGGCAGGGTGGAAATCCAGAAATTTTAAATAACAATAATGGAGACAAATTTAGTTTAGCAGTTTCATCATATGATCATTACAGTGCACAAATGTGATGAGACTTTCACAAATATACATGTTTAAATAAGCTAAATGATTGTTTATATGGCCCATTCAATTGAAAAAGAGAATAAAAGGTAGTTATTGGGCAACTTCCCAGCATATTTCCTTTTAGCACTTTAAATCTTTTCATGTCTATTTCTTTTTGTCCTCTGATAAAATTGCTGTGAAGAATCATTACAAAATGATTCTTTTTTTAGTACCTTTGCCAAATGAGCCTTTTTAGAAGTCCTTCTGCTGCTGAAGGGCTGCAGCTGTGTGGCGTGGTGAAGTGGTGCTTCCTTCGACAAGTCCGCCTGCAGGAATTCATTATCTTGAAAGCCAGCATGGCAAAGACCACAGGCAGGTGGTGTGGGTAATTTCACATTTCTCCTGTGCCCTGTGAGTGAGGATGCCACTTTGTGTTATCTCTGTAGTGAAAGAGCACATTGGCGAGGTTGCTTCAGCTGTCAGACTGGCTGAAATGAGCCGGCGTTGATTAGACGAGGAACTGAAGTCTCGAACAGCAATCTCTGTCCACCCTTTAACTGTAGGACCAAGACTTTGTCCAGGACAACCTTCACTTCTTTTTTTTACTTAAACTTCCCAATAAAACATCCTCTACAGTTGTCACCAGCATAGTGAGGGTTGTTTTTCCTGGACATTTCACCTAAAATCAGATCAAATCTCAGCTTGTAACCTCACTCTGAAATCCCAGCAGAAAGAACACAGTCATCTGGAAACATGTGAAGGGATGTGAGACATATTGATTGCATTTCTCCGCTCACTAAGAGTTGTCTAACTGAGGTCACTGCACATTAGCTAGCAATGCGTCTCCACTGTTGCTTCTGAGTGCCCTGCTGCAAAACAAAGATAAACTCAGAGCAGTGGGAGCTGCAAGGGGGCCATCAGAGGGAAGGTTTTAAAAGGAGGTGTCTCGCTAGCATCTGGTGTAGCAGGACATGTAGTTTGAACTGAGATCCCAGCAGGCAAAGCTGCTTTTCTGTCAAACTATTTTTTTTGTTCTTGCTTGGTGCTGCATCCCCGTGTGGAAGAGCTTAGGAGCAGGCATTGGAGGAATTTTAATGTTGTGCATTATACAATGAGAATGTTGGCTTAAACGCTGCTATGAAAAGTTTAATCAAGTGTTAATTGTGTGATTTGCAAGGTCAAAAACAGAGAATTTAAATTAAAAAACATTTTGTATTCTGTTCTGTGTATTAGCTGGCTGTAAAAGGACGTGTGTGTGTGTGTGTGCATGGGTGCGTGCGTGTGTGTGTGTGTGCGCGCGCGCGCGCGTGCGTGCGTGCGTGCGTGTGCGTGTGTGTGTGTGTGTGTGTGTGTGTGTGTTCTTGTACATACTACATACTGAAGAACCATTTTGGCCATTTTTCCTACAATGTGAGGACATTTTTTTTGGGGTCCTCACTTTTTTTAGAAGCTTACGTATGGTGTGAATTCAATTTTAGTTAAGGTTAGGGGTAGGAATAGATCAGCATTGGTTAGGGCTTGGGTTGGGCATGGTGGAATCACAAAAATGAATGGAAGTCGTATGGTGTGAATTCAATTTTAGTTAAGGTTAGGGGTAGGAATAGATCAGCATTGGTTAGGGCTTGGGTTAGGCATGGTGGAATCACAAAAATGAATGGAAGTCAATGGAGGGTACTCACTATGATAGAAAGACGGACACGTGTGTGTGTGTGTGTGTGTGTGTGTGTGTGTGTGTGTGTGTGTGTGTGTGTGTGTGTGTGTTGGTTTGGGAGGCTGAGTGAGAGAGTTGGTTCAGTATGGCTTGTTTGTCTCTTTTTGTCATTCTTCGTAGTGTGGTTAGGGCGGACAGTAATCATTTGAGTCCATCAAAGTGACAGCTGTTAACAACCCTCTCATTCATCCTTTCAATATCCAGCCGGACGCTACAATATCATTCTGTTTTCAAGACTTGAAACAAAAAAACTGTCCTAATTTTTCTGGTTTTTCAAGCCTACAAGTCATCCTGTATAGTCTAGCCTTGACCCATAAACAGACAACAGCCATGGGGCAGAATCTATTGTTGTCTTTCAAGTTGCCTCACCATTCAACTGGACAGTACTTGGACCAATTTGAGCAACGAACAATGTGACCAATTTTGAGGTTAATCGAAATTGGTTTTTCCATTGCTGGTATCGATGCCAACATGTAGGATACATGGTTAGCTGATGGCCAATATGTCCTGCCGATATTTATTGGCTGATTTTCATGGCCAATATCTAGACATTTTCTACCTTATTTTCCTGACAAAATGTCCATATTAACATCGGTTGATGCATTACATTTCTGAAGCTGCTTCAGATTCTGGAGCCACTGAAATCCTACAATCTAAATGCATTATTCATATGGCTTCTTTCTATGCAAACATCAATACGATCTTTGTTGTGCTGTGAACAGCAAAGATGGTTTGATTCTGTTGATTGCCTTTTTATTTATCTGCAACTTTATGCCTTACAGGATAACATAGATGCAAAACATGGATGGTGAATCCGGTGACTATAAAACACTGAAATAGTCAATCATCTGCTGTGACAGAGGCACAAACTTCATTTGTTTATTTATTTTTTATAAATCTGCTAAAAAGGTGTGAATTTTTTTATAGGAACGCAGGCTCATAAAGCTTGCATCAACCACAAGCAATAAGATGAAAAATGTAAAAAAACAAACAAACAAACAAAAAAAAACAGGTTCTCATTTGACCGGTGTAATGGTCAGAGGACATGGAGTAAGAAAACATATTATAGAAATAATGATATTAATATGAAACTTAATTTTTTTTTCAGTCTGTATCCCTCTCATATTGCAAACCATATTTCTACTCAAAAGTTCATAATCTCAAAGTCATCTGTCCAACTTCAATTTAACGACAATGATAATGAATACATTACAGAAATAAAGCTTCTTAAAGCTTCATTTATTTGCTGAAACAAGCAGAAAGTGCAACTGAAACTGATTCTAAACAAAGAGTTGCTGCAGTTAGCAGAACAAGATCACACCCAGAACGAAGAATGATTTATGATTTTTCTCCATGTCGTACCACTTTTGTGCTAAAATATCAAATATGCTCAAGTCATCATCAAGTCAACAGATGCAAGTTGAGTCAAGTCCTAAGTCTTTATAGATTTTATCAAGTCAAGTCAGAAGTCATTAAAATAATGACTCAAGTCTGACACGAGTCCAAGTCATGTGACTCGAGTCCACACCTCTGCTATTTTATTTTTCTTTTCTCGTTTTTGTTCTTGTCTTTTTGTTGGGGTAATCCAGTTCCAAGCTGGTTCCAAACTTCCATACAAAACATAACTGCCAGTCATAATAATCACCTGTTATTATTAATTCTACAGACACACTTCACTACTATATGAACCTGTTTGACCTTTATCTACATCTCAGCATGAGAATTGTGTCGCGACAACAGAAACCCAAAGTCACCGTCAATAATAAACACAACCAACTCTTAAATGTGGTGTAAATACCTTCCAAGTAATTTAACTTAATAAAAGATGCTTGAATGAATAAGCGTTACACTTATTTCAAATATTGAGAGCAATTAAAAAATGCCATTATTTCCAGTCATATAGCTAACTTACATTACCTAATTGATTTTTATTGCTGCTGTCAATGCCGAGGGGTTTAACCATCATTCTGGATGCTGTATTTGTCGGCCATGAAGGTTATAATAGCTTTTATCTGATGCACTTCTACTGCTGCATCCTTGCTCACACTCATACATCTTGCTACACTGTTAATCAATAACTGATTTATTTTACATCTCAAACAAGGACGTAATGTCAGCAGATGTTTACTTGCCAAAAACTGTTCATCAATTTGAAAGTACCGTGATCGCAAAGGACATTTTTTATGCCAATTACAAAATATCTGTGATGGAGACTGCAAGGAATCAATGTTAAAAGCATATAAAACTACAATTTCTGCAGTACTTTAAGTTTAACATCAACTTTTGAAATGTTTTTGAGTATATGCAGTGAGACCGTCAGTATTCTGAGGATTGGGAACAGAAATGACAACGACTGAGTCCAGACCTAAAAGAAAATGGTCCGACAAAGGAGAGATAAAAGCTTAACTCTTCTTTTATTGTTCCGACCAATATGAGATTGCTGAACAATAAAACGAACAACTTCAGTGCCAAATTGAAGTGTCGACCTTTTCAATAAAGGTCTTTTGTATTTCACGGACACACGACAGAAATCTGGATCATATCAGGACCAACGGTGACTTTCTGTTGATTGGGTCAGACAGAGAAATCAGAAGTAGAAGGGAAAGAGATAGACTACTTGCTGTTTTTGTTTTCTTCAATTATTTATTTAATCGTGGTCATTGTAGAGAGAATAAAATAACCTGAAGCTTAGCTTTCTACCCGTTATCTTAGTCTATATATTAGACCATGTTCAGTAAGTCATTTACCTATGTACTTTCAATGGCTAACTCTGGCTGAGGTACAGACATGACATTTCAATATGTTGCCATCTAGCACCAGTTCTAATGTACAAACTGGTGCATTTGTGCACCATTTGGAATAACAGATATTTCAAAAACTTTGACATAAAGAAAGAGTGTGTGAGGTTGAGAGGTTCTGACTAGATATAGTCGGACTCACCTCAACGCATGGTTCTGCTCTGGAACCAGTTTCCTTGAGAGGGGTTGGACTTTCTACCCCTCTAGAGTAGCTCCCACTGAAAGGCACCGAGCAGGGGTGGGCATACTAGCTGCCCCCCATCTTGGTGCCTGTACTTTGGGGTTTACCCCAGTGAACGAGAGGGTAGCTTCCCTCCGCCTACGTGTGGGGGGATGAGTTCTGACTGTGGTCTGTGCTTATGCACCAAACTACAGTTCAGACTACCCACCCTTTTTGGAGACCTTGGAGGGGGTGCTGGAAAGCACTCCTTCCGGTGACTCCCTCATTCTGCTGGGGGACTTTAACGCTCACGTGGGCAACGACAGTGAGACCTGGAGAGGTGTTGTTGGGAGGAACGGCCCCCCGATCTGTATTTGAGTGGTGTTTGGACTTCTGTGCCAGTCATGGATTGTCCATAATGAACACCATGTTCAGACATAAAGGTGTCCAAATGTGCTCTTGGCACCTGGATACCTTAGGCCGCAGCACAATGATCGACTTTGTTGTTGTTTCATCTGACCTGTGGCCGCATGTCTTGGACACCCGGGTGAAGAGAGGGGCGGCGCTGTCAACTGACCACTACCTGGTGGTGAGTTGGCTTAAAAGGTGAGGGAGGATGCCGGTCAGACCAGGCAGGCCCAAACGTATCACGAGGGTCTGCTGGGAACGTCTGGCAGAGTCTCCTGTCAGAAGGAGCTTCAATTCCGACCTCCGACAGAACTTCCAAAATGTTACAGGGGAGGCGGGGGACACTGAGTCTGAATGGACCCTGTTCCGTGCCTCCATTGTTGAGGCAGCCGACCGGAGCTGTGGTCGCAGGATCGCAGGATTGCCGGTGCCTGTTGTGGTGGCAACCCCCGAACCCGCTGGTGGACACCGGCGGTTAGGGATGCTGTCAAGCTGAAGAAAGAGTCCTATCAGGTCTTTTGGCCTGTGGGACTCCAGAGGCAGCTGGCAGGTACCAGCAGTTCAAGCGGAATGCGGCTCGGGTGGTCGCCAAGGCATAAACCCGGGCATGGGAGGAGTTCGGTGAGACAATGGAGCAAGACTTCAGTACAGCTTCGAGGAGATTTTGATCCATCATCCAGCGCCTGGGGGGGGGGTGGGGGGGGGGGGTGGGTGGGGGGGGGGTGGGGGGGGGGGGTGGGGGGGGGGGTGGGTGGGGGGGGAGCAATGCGCTACCAACACTATCTATAGTGGGGATGGTGTGCTGCTGACCTCTACTCAGGACGTTGTGGATCGGTGGGCAGAATACTTCGAAGACCTCCTCAATCCCACCGACACGTCTTCCAGTGAAGAAGCAGAGTCTGGGGACTTTGGGTTGGCCTCACAAATCTCTGGTGCTGAGGTCACTGAGGTGGTTAAAAAGCTCCTCTGTGGCAAGCCTCCAGGGGTGGATGAGATCCGCCCGGAGTTCCTTAAGGCTCTGGATGTTGTGGGGCTGTGTTGGCTGACGCGGCTCTGCAATATCGCGTGGACATCAGGGGCAGTCCCACTGGACTGGCAGACCGGGGTGGTGGTCCCCTTATTTAAAAGGGGGACTGCAGGGTGTGTTCCAACTACAGGGGGATCACACTCCTGAGCCTTCCTGGTAAGGTCTATTCAGGGTTTCTGGAGAGGAGGGTCCGTCGGATTGTTGAACCTCAGATTCAGGAGGAGCAATGTGGTTTTAGTCCTGGCCATGGAACACTGGACCAGCTCTATACCCTTAGGGGGATCCTGGAGGGTGAATGGGAATTTGCCCAACCAGTCTACATGTGTTTTGTGGATTTGGAGAAGGCGTTTGACCACGTCCCTTGGGGGGCCCTGTGGGGGGTACTCCGGGAGTATGGGGTACCAGGCCCTCTGATACGGGCTGTCAGGTCCCTGTATGTCTGGTGTCAGAGCTTGGGCCACATTGCCGGCAGTAAGTCAGGCTCGTTCGCAGTGAGAGTTGAACTCCGCCAAGATTGCCCTTTGTCACCGATTCTGTTCATAACCTTTATGGACAGGATTTCTAGGCGCAGCCAAGGTGTGGAGGGCATCCGTTTTGGTGGCCTGAGGATCTCCAAAAGAGCATTTTACAACACAATGCAGAAATCAGTTTTATCTCTGAGGCACCACCTATAGGTGGAAAAAATAATTGCACCTTTAAGCCCCTCTCCCTGCTTCCGTAATTATGGCTGGAAGCAACGCCTCTCATTTTTACTTGTCCATAAGAACATCTTTGCTACGTTTGTTCTGTGTTTTCTATCAGACTTCATTCTTTGTGGTTCTTGAGCTTGTTTTTACCTTAGCTGACATGTTTTGATGTCTTCTGCCGCCTTTGTCAGAGCTATCGCAGATGTCTGTTTATCCCTAAGAAATGTCACTAACTCCACATTTATTCAACTCCTGCGCTGAATGCGGAGATCTTTCCACTCTTGAAAAGCAGGTCCCTGTTAAATTGTTTCCAGGGCTTTAAGGCACTTTTCAGCAAGTTTGGTTAGTAGGATTGTCTTTGATTAGAAGTAGGCAGTCGTGGAATCATTATTTTTTTGTGGCCGTGAATGCGGTTGTAGCTGCTCCATGTGTTTGAAAAACATTGGTCAGTCTAGGTACTTGTATAGACCTGTGCATTCTCTCTATGATTGACATCTGTACAAATGTCAAACGCCACTGGCTAATACTGAGTGGAAGTCACGTAAAATGACATGGGGTTCAATGAGACATTGCAAGCTTAGCAAAAAAATGAATTGATGTATTGCCTATCTTATATCACAGACTATTGCTGTTACAGAGTAAAAAAATGTCACACAATGAAAATGTGACAAAACTGAATTGATGGTTTACAATATTAATTTTCACAGCTTTTCCACAGAAATTCCAAACTAATTGAACCTATTCCATCATCAGTGAAGAGTTCAGTCATAATGTAGGATGCTGCAGTCGGCCATGAAGGTTATAGAAGCTATAAAAGTACACCACAGTCAACCTAGTAACTGATTTGTTTTGTTTTTTAAACAAGGACATGTCAGCATTAAATTTGAATCACAATGGACACTTATTCTGCTTGTTTAATGAAATATGAGCTAGGTTCCACACCAGGACGTGGTTGGACGCTGTTACTCTAAAACACAAAGTTTGCCAACAACTTGACGTTTGTCTAATTACAAAAACAAGTTGAAGAGAAATGGTCTTTTTTCCCCGCACTTGGGCTGACATGAAAATGTGTCCTTGTATTGTCTTTGGGCGTCTAATCTCTTTGTAACAAGGGAGCACGTTTTTCTGCTGTCACAGCAATGCCAAACTCACTCCGAAACATTGTGGAAGCACCGCTCTCCTGTAGAATGAGTGCATGATGGTAGAGCCGTAAATGTCTGGCAATCATCGCATCATGAATCTCTTAACTTCAAAGAGGGGGCTGAGGTACTATCTCATGGCTGACATGTCAATTATTGCTCCCTCTTCCACATATTTTTAATAAATGGCTGCCTGCCATAAACACCCAGATGTCTTGAAGGTAGATAGGAACACGTTTTCAGCTTCAGTCATTGACACGATTGATGCCCAGTCGGCCTCATTTCATCTTTTGGTGCAGAGCAGCTCTTGATCTGAATAATTCAGCCATCTGGTTTGTAATATTTACACAAAACTGATTTCTAGTCAGCTGGATAACCTCTTGTCTTTGAAAATAGTCCTTTAAGGGTTTCTTCTTGTTTCATCACAGTTAGGTGACTAAATTAAAACCTGCTGCAGCTGTCCGACGTGCTTTGCTGTCATTTTGTTTGTAGTTCTGACGAGTGAAATCAAATTCACCAAGACTAAATTCAGTGACTCAGTACTTCCCTTGCTCAACCTAGCTGAACACAAACGACTTTTTCTCACGTTACAGTTTGTGAACTTCTAACTAATTTAATTGAAGAATATTAAATGTAAGGATGTTAAACTCTTGTTGTCTGGAAGAAAATGTATATTACGAACATTTTTCATCTGCAAATAAGCATCTTATTTTATTTAATGAGGATACAATGATTTTTCAGTTCATCTGCTTTGGTCTTTTAAGTCCCATAGTCATCACACACTGGTGAAATTACATCACCACATTTAACTTATCCCAATGGGGAGCGGTGCCCCAATCAAACCTCTTAAAGAGGGACTGCACACCATCAGAAAGCGTAACTCCACCCCTAGTCAAGATTTGAAAAATGCTATGAAAGTGGGCGTTGCCAGGAGGCACGGAGTGACATGGCCAAGTGTGGGGAATTTCCATCCCGGGAGGGAGGGGTAGTGGGAGGAGTCTGTACCAATGACGTGAAATTGTACCAGCCCCAATCAGTCACAAATTTTAAATGCAGTAGCCACAGTTCAACCCACAGGGGGCAGCACTAACGTTTTTAGACCTATATTCTATATTTAATCAAGTTTACACAAACATGTCAAAAATGCACAGAAACAGAAAGAATGCATTTGTAAAGACTCAGTTATACAGTTTATAAGTAAAACATAAGTTATTTTGGGGTTTAGTTACTCTTTAAAGCTGAGTGTCAAGCAGAGAGGAATTGCGTCCCATTTTTAAAGTCTTTGGTATGGATTGAACCCTGATCTCCCAGTCCAAGGGTGGACACTCTACCACTAGGGCACTGAGCAGGTTAGCACAAATTTATGACTTGTGAGTTGCTCTGGTCCTATAGGAAGACATTTTCAGAGGAGTGGGAGCAGAAGACTGATAGATTTGGAGACGTACTTGTTAATATTCCTGATATTCTGACATCTAGCCACTGACTAGCTCAACCACAATGCCACTGATCCGCGACCTTTGTTCACCCTTATTTCTTGGATTAAAAAACTGGTTGTTTTATCTCCACAACCATTGCAAGCCCAAATCTGTTCCATCATGCTGTGGAGTTGCTCATGCTAACTGTTAGCTTCTACTAGTCAAAACATGCTCTACTCTCTCCTGGATGTAAAACCAACACAGCCAAGGTGGGCGAGGGCATGAGTGCAAATATTTTCCTTCGTCGTAAAAAGGACTCGCTTTTTTCTGACCCTTACTTTTCCCCGTCTATTTTCTTTCTGTGGCTAATGCAGGAAATGGGAGTAGAAAGCTATTTTAATTTCAGCACGCATGTGAAACTCAAAAAAGGGGAATATATTTAGCATTTCTCAGGGAAAAAGTAAGTAAAAATCTGCTAGTAGCCACTTGGCTAAATATAACTCAGCTCTAAAGCAGCTGGTGTTTGCTTTTACAGCACAGTAGTGTGAAACTGTGCCACTATATGATGTGACTTACTGCTTCAACAAGAGAAGGGCCATTTAGGAGGACGTAATTAATATGTTGATGACTGCATATTTTATCCTGGACCCACAATTCTGCTGAAACTGTAATCAATGGTTTAACTAGAGGAGTTGTATATTACAGCACAATCAATGGCTTTGCATTGTGATGCAGTGTCACTGTAACAAAAAATATCACCAAGAGCTCCATTTATCATACTCAGGACTTTTTTTTTCAAAATGCATTGCATCTCCAGAGATGTTGATGCAAAACTAATATGTGATCTTGTGTTTAAACAGTGGTAGCTATCACCACACGTCATTCACTTAACCGATGAAACGGTGCAGCATAATCCATTCCCAGGCATGGCTACAGACCATATTAATCACAGTACCAGGCTGTCAGAAGTCATCTGTATTCCCAATTGCTTTTTCAGAAGCATATTGCCATCTGTAATTTAATACACCTGCAATGGAGCACCTATAACCTTGTCAAGAGGATAGGAATATGTTATCGACGTTGACTGGAAGTGTCCCGAGTCCGCCAAAAACAATCGCAGTGTGTTGGAGAATTAATTTGCCGAGTGTAAACAGATAAGTAATCCTCTTAACTCAAACAGCACTGGGGATGAACATCCGATGCAAGACTTAAAGGTTTTAATACCTTGTTGACTTACTCCTTAGACATTATTGTCCTCTTAATTCAATGTGCAGCAATGCTTGTGAAACTGAAAGTCTTTTCCCACACTTTTGAGAATATTATGATTTTGTTGCATTCCTCAAATAGAAATTAAATCAGCCACAGTGCAGCAGAAGTGACACCTCTTCTTGCACTTAGTGATTCTAATGATGTACAAACTTAGTCTCAGCCTTCAAGATACAATGTCCAAGAGCCAAAGATGAAATTGTGAAAACAAGATTGCATAGTGGTGCAGTTGGTATTACCTAGGAGCAAGAAGGTTGCAGGATCAACACCAATCTGTGTCCTTTCTGTCGTTACCCCATGCAACAGCAACATTTCTCCAGGTATTCTGATTTCTTCCCACAGAACAACACCAGGCATGTTAGGTTAACTAGCGACTAAATTGTCACTCAGTGGAAGCGAGGGTATGAATGGTTGACTGTAGGGAGCCTAAGTCTCCTCCCTTTCCGGTCGGCTTATGGGTCCCTAGAAGAACGAAAACATAAATGCAAGTCAACGGGACTAAAAGAGCTATTTTCTAAAGGCTTCGCCTTATGGCCTGGATCGCACATATGTTACACTTCTATTTAAATAGGGCAGGGCCTCATCCTTGACCCGGAAAAGACATTGTACCCTTTTCCGGCTCAGGACCATGGTCTCAGATTTAGAGGCGGTGATTTTCATCCCAGCTGCTTCATACATACGTAGCTTTTCACCCCCATTTGAAATTAAGCACTCTCTTAGCAACAAAATACCTCTTTAAAATTCAGGGACGTCATATGTGAAATCCATGAGACATAACAAATGGAATTAGAAAATGTTGTTATACCCATTGACTGGCATTCCTTTTTCCGTTCTTCATGCTGGAAGTAGATGGGCGTGACTTAGGCTCCTTGTGTTGTATGTCTCTCTCTGTGGCTCTATGATGAACCAGCGACCTGTTGAGGGTGGACACCAGGTCCTACAACCCTTACTGAAGACTGAAGACACAAATAAAGACTTTACTTGAACATTTAGCTCAATAATGTTTCTATTACATCTGAATTTCTAGAAAAAAGGGGGCATGGGAAGCTGCAGGAAACAGAAGAGCATGTCAAATCAGTCCAGGCAAAAAAATCACAACCGACCCAGAAATATCCCCGTCCCATTAGTGATGTCAGGGTCACACGAACAGACGACTCTTCTTAGCCGCCAAGGTCAGGCCTCAGCCTTTAGTCCCCTCAGCAGGTGCTCCACGTGTTGCTCGTATATCCTGGGGTCCTTGATTTAAGACCTGACTGTTGTCACATTTTATTTCCACCTACATTCCAGAAAAAATGCCAGGAATGTTTCTAACCTTTTTTTAGAGTTTCGGCATTATAACGCTTTGTGCAGCAAAAGAAGACCTAATAAAAAAAAATGTGTGAGCAGTAAAAACAGTATGGTGCTACTGCTAGGGTTCAACTGTGCTCAGGTAATGATGTTGTTAGTGCAGATGTGCTCACACCATCTTTAGTTAAACTGCACGGACATTTTTCAAAGATCCGTGTTGAAGTGTGGTGAGATGCACGTCTGAAAACCTCCTCTTAGATAAATGAACATCCTTGTAACTCTGACAGCAGACGGTCATCATCCGTTCGTCTGCTGCTCAACACATCTGACATGAAACCTCCCAGTAGGGGTCCTTCCCAACAGCAAACACATTCAAAGAGCAGCCCACTGAACATAAAGGGAGGCTAAAATTAATCCAGTTTTTCTAAATTTGCTGAAAAAAATACAGAACATGTCAGTTTCTCAGCACTTTTACTGCTAACCCGCTTGCAGACAGGCATGCATCTCATCGTGGCTTGCTGTCAAAGCTCCAGCGCTTTGATTGCTGCTTGACATTTATTTTGTTGCCCATATAAAAATATTTTGATGGCTAAGCAGCAGTAACACCTTCCAGATCAATACCCACTTGCTTCCTTCCCCACCTCTCATTTTTCTCAGTAAATACAAAGTAGTTAAAATTTCTACTTTTATCATATTTTTTTGCATCAATCATTCGCTGATAAAATTAAATTTACTTTATAATGTCAGTGACCTAGTGCTGAACATGTTATTATAAAGGTCAAATTCTTTAGGGCATGATCACATTTAATTTGGTAAACATTGCAATCATGATTTAACACAAATGAGTTTAGAGAAAAGTTGCTATTATTTATCTTTTTCAGCTTAAAAAGTTAAATGGTGGTGTGGTGCTTTTCAAAATAAGGGTGTTAAAGGACAACCAGAGCAGGTTATACGTTAAAATCCATTCTTATATACTTCAATACTTTAGATTTGTTGAAAAGGATGTACTTTGGTCACCATTAAACTTTGTATTTGTACACTTAGTTTTAATAGCAAACATTTTCTGATGCTAAAAAATCATATTTTATGATTGTAGATACTAATAACCCTACTAAGGTTACTCCTTGAAATACTTGAAAACATTTCATTGTCTCTTTTTAATAGTATTTATTTTTACATTTTTCTTATAATTTTACTTTTATTTCAGCTTTATTTCTCATTTTTAATGTTTCTGGTAAATCACAACTTAACGTTTGAACACATGTTCAAATGTACTTGTCATGCAAAGATGTAAGGTCATAATCTAATATTAAGGTCAAACTAGTATAAGGCAATAATATTCACCTTATTCAAGCATCTTCATTTTATTTATTTTTTGTTGCTTTTATTTCCTTAAGCTAAGCTGATACATGTTTCAACCAAGTGTTTGACCTGCACGTTAAACAGTTAATGATAAAACATTTTGTTGAGTTGTTCTTTTTTTAATTTCACTAGTTGGTGATCTTGCAACTTGGAAACACAGATTTGCTTCACTGCACGACACTGATATTAAAGCTTAAATATTCTCAACACATCTTATAATACTACTAATAATAATAAATACAAGCTATTTAAATGGCAGTATTTGTTCTTCTAGAAACCTTCTTCCACTCGCCCCGAATGTGACCTTCCATCCGTGATACCAGGCTGTTCAGCTGGCTTGGTTTGCTGCTCAGCTGAGAATTAGCGTTTTGTGCGCAGACAGTGTTGTGTGGCGCCAGGTGAGAAACGTTCAGAGGAGCAGTTTGATGGATGGTTTGTGATCCAGTCATTGAGAAAGAGCACCAGCACTGGATTGAATGCAAATTTTTTTCAGGATTGTACGATTCAGAGATAAAAACACCACCAACAACAAAAATACTTTAGACAAAAAAACATATTTACTGGTTGCCATCAGTATGTGAAGATCATTTCAAGTAATATGACAACAAATATTCCAAAAACAAATCTCTGACTACCTTTAAAAGATATACATTTTCACTCATTCTTACTGGTAAATAGTCTGTATTTGATATAGCACCTTTACGGGTTCTACACCCCCCCAAGGTGCTTTACAACACAGCCAGTCATTCTCCGATGCACACACACATTCACACATACACACATTGACATTAGGATCTTAACTATTAAAATGGTTGAGAATCAAGCAAAAATGTGATTAAATAGCATTCTCTTTTTGGACATAAGAAAATGAAGGTTTTTGCTCAGTATTGGCAGACTAATGAAGCACAAACAATTAATGAACCTCCACCCCACTGGGATGTCTCTCTGTGCGTTTGTCTTTATCAGACTTGCAGTTTTAAACGTATCATTTCCAGTCAGTAATTTAGATCAATAATGGCCTCCAGCTGCTGGAGCTCTAACAAAACATGTGCACCTGAATCAAAACGAGAGACTTCTGTTGAGGTTAGACATCAATATCTACTAGTGATGTCCCTTTCCCTTTATGGCGTCTCTCTCTCACACACACACACACACACACACACACACACAGACACACACACACACACACACACACACACACACACACACACACACACACACACACACACACACACACACACACACACACCCACTTAAGCCAGAGACACCCTGCTGAGTCATTTGGCATGACAATCTGTCCTGAGGTTTATTTAGTCTGCCAGGTTGACAATGTCAGAGAAGAGAAGCTTGTTGTAGACATTTCTTCATTTTAGAGATTGTGGGGTTTTTTGTGTTCATTTGATGCTGAAATTTTTATTTTACCTAATTTTTGCAATAGTAAAGAAAAATAAAAGCATTATTTGGTTTGGAATAAAAAAAATTCTATATTGCAAAATTGCATTCAATTTATATATGTCATTTATGTGATAATATGTATGTTATATGCAACATGCTAAAGACTAGAAATATGTTTTATAATAGAAATGCAAGATTAAATTCAGATTTCTGAACACTACGGAGCAGCATAAAATGTACGCTGCTGCATTTGATGCATCTTTCCAATTCTGGTTCTCAGAATATCGGACAATCAATTTGAAGCAGCTGTCTCCACGTTCCTGCAGTCGTCCTGCGGTGACAATAAATAAACACATTCAAAGTGACAGCCCAGTTGGCTGTTTCTGAGAGGCTGTGCTCGCGTTGAATTGGCGACTGCCAAATGAGGCTGCTGCTCAAATAACCGAGACCTCTGACAGGTGGAACCAGACCTTGTGTTTTATTATTCTGCCCTCCGTGCTCCGACGCTGCTTCTTTATTCTCCACTTTGATTCCATGGAGAATCTGCTGCCTACATTTTGCTTTGCCCTCATTTGTTTGTTTTCAATTAAAGGTAAAGTTTGCCCACACATACATACTTTCAATTCATAGTTTATTCCCATATGTGACATGGAAATTTGTAACTTGTTATCTGAAGGAAGGCTCTTCTCGTTTGACCTTAGTGTTATGCTAAAGTCAGTAACATGTAATCAAATGACAGAGTAACTCTATCAACAAATCTAAATTAGAGCTATTTTGAAACCTCTAAACAATTACAATCTGTTATTTTATAATTTTAGCTAGATCCTAACCCAGAAATCGACACAAACAATAGCCAAAGCTAAAGGATGTTGCTCAGCATGACGGTGTAGCCATGCTCCATTAGAGCCTCAAGCCTAGTTTATGTTTCTGCATCAGCTCCACGAGGGAGAGACGCACACTCACTGAGAGACGTTTTGCTTTCTGACTTCTCCATCTCCTGGGGAGTGTTGCAAAGCAATTCTCCACCAGGACAACAGGGGGCGTAGCGCTGTTCTGTGGTACCCTGTCATGTAAGATAGTGCATTTATTATTGTGTTTTTGTATTTCAGATATTTAAAAAAAAAGAAAAATGTGTTCCTCTCCTCCGCCTCTTTATGCGCTCACCACCTCTAAACCCACGTTTCCTATCATTTCCATCCACAAACAAAACGCTTGATGCGTATCTTTTTGCTCCTCCAGTCACGGGTGAATAAAATTTTCATATTTGTAGAGTTTTTCTGCGAGGTATTGTTCCGTGTCTGTCGCTAGATAGTATTTATATAGATATTTAGACTTGGACTTTTCTTTGAGTCAAGAGCAGATAATGGCTGTTTTTTTTTCTAAAAAATATGTGTTTGCATCTTTTTCTAACAGACTGCTCTGTTGACTGACATACTGTACGTAGCAGTGGGTAGGTCGCGTTGTTCATTGTCCAATAGCACGTGGAGGCAATATTTAGATAATTCTGTCGGACATGACCTCTGGATGCTCCTGAAGTGCACGTTGAGCTGCTGCTGGTGACATCTATGCTTCTAAATGGCCAAGAAATCCCAAGTAATGATCTTGTAATGAGAACTGCAGTGTAAAAGTTCCTAAAATAGAGTTGCATGAGAAGGTTTAGAGATTGGAGCTGTTCTCAGACAGCAGTAATATGTTTTGCGTTTGTTAGTGCTTAGACTAGCAGTTAGCTCATCAGTCCTATGACCAGCGCCGGCGCTCCGCACACGCACACCACGCATAGCGCGTAGGGCACCACGCCGGGGGAGGGGCACCAAACGCAAACTTATGACAAAATAAAATATATATGATAAAGACAGATTTCAATTAGAAGATGTGCAAAGCAAGTTAACAGCATGTTTACAGAGAGAAAACAATACAAAAAGTAGAGATGGACCTTGTACACTTTTCACTCTGTCAGGGACGTCCGGACTGGGGGTTCTTGTTTTGATGAAAATGTCCAGCTTTTCATCCAGGAGCAGGGATCGAATTATGGGGGAGCTGGATATCCCACATCCAGGGGAGCCGGAAAAAAGTTTTCTACCTATATTACTTCATTTATGGACTCTTCTGAGCAGAGAGCGGCACAGCGCGTTGTTGCGCAGCGCTCCAGGCGGCTGCTTCCAGCGCACGGTCCATTCTCAAAGTGGCGCAACCAAAAAACTATAATTAACACACGATCATTCATGTCCGCACATGTTCTCTACTTTCTGTCTTATCTGTGCCTGAAGCGCTCTGCTGCGGAGCTCATCACCTGTGCTGCGGTGATTTCACCTCACTGACGCAGCATCGAATCGCGCACTCCGCTTTGCGGTTAGGAGATCCCTTTGATCTGCTCAAAAGTAACTGATGAGGTGAAAAAGTAAGAATCCAGGCAGCAGTTTTTCTGGAGAGTTTAGAGGAGATGCAGGAAGATGAGAGACAGACAGGACAGGAAAATAGTTAAATAAAAACAAAACAAATTGTTGAAAAGTAAAATGTAGGTAGATTTATCTCCACTACACGTTTTTACCTGTATAAAACAATAAGTTACACACATGTAATATTTATACATCTGATACAGCTCAGATCACCTTCAAAACTCAGTCACACACCCAGGGCCGTTTCAAGACATTTTGGGGGCCAAGGCAAAATGACCCCCCCCCCCCCCCACACACACACACACACACACACACACACACCGCACCACCACCACCCACCACCACCCCAAAACTGGGCTCCCCAGAAGCCTCTGTGTAACCCTCTCCAGTATTGTTAGTTATACAGTGTTTGTAAAAGCCCCTCAGACATTACTGACATGTTCTAATATTATCAGATGAAAAACTAACTTATCAGACATGCTGTCTCATCTGCTGCTTTTCTAAACCTGCTAAAAGTAACAAAACCATGTGAAAGCCACTATTTGTGGATTCTCTGAAAGTTTCCATGGAGTGTGTGACATTCATTGATCCTATCGTCTAATCTCACAGCTGAAACAAGCATCCTTAATAATCTGTGCACAGGAAGCTTACCGATGCTGTAGTAAAACAAAAGATATAATAATTTATTATTAATAAAACCCTGTTGCAGCATTAAAGCAGAAAACTGAGATTTTGCAATAAATATGCTAAATATTTACATATGAATTGTTTTAGAGCCCTTTTATTGGCAGAATCTGATATTAATTTACTTCTTACAAAAAAATGGGTCCCAACGTGGTTTGTGTGGCGTTGCCATAGTGTGACGTCATCGGCACAGATCCCCTGTCCTCTTGTTTGGAAATGGAAATATGGTCACCCTATATTAAACAAACTGTCCACCCGGGCTTTTGCGCTGCACAGAGACGCTTCGCTGCCTATGACTGAACGTCAGCTGAGAGTCAGTCTCATGCAGACTGACCAATGAAGAGAGGGCCTCAAGTTAAGACCCTCTCCTCATTGGTCAGTCCACACGAGGTGGGTCAAAGGTTACCCTGAGAGAGTTACGTGACATCAGGTATTCAAGTATTGAGTATATTTACTGCATATTACAGTAAAATATTCTGTATGTGACCATATTATGGTGATCCTTGGGTCGTGATGTTGGGGCCCTTGAATATTGTTGCCCAGGGCACAACTAAGGGTTAATCTGGCCCTGCCTACCGGGTATTCATTAGTAGCTAAGTGAGAGAGGCTGAGAGGGAGAGAAAATCAGAGAAGCTTTGGAGCTTTTTTACTGCTGGAGAAAAAACGTAGCAAGTCATCATCTTCCTAAATGCAATTATTCTCTTCTGAATCAGCACTTCTTTAAAGAAGAAATAGTTAAATGCAACAAAGGGAAAAATCCTTTTATTCAGCCTGTTCATGCGACTTGGATCAACAAATAAGTCTGAACAGTGTTAAAGGTTGTTCATCTAAAAATAAACCTTGAAGAGTTTGAAGATTTTTTTGTTTTAATAAGTTCATCTTAAAACATCTTTCTCAAGTAAAATAAAGTTTCCTCTGTGAGGTCAGATAGGCCCATCTGTGCTTTTTTGTAACAGAAATAAACAAATGAATCATATTTGTCCACCCAAATACTTAAATGTCACAAAAACAGGAAGGACAAAAACACCGTCAAGGTAAAGTAAGAAATTTTAATTTTAAATAAGCGGCTGTTTGTGATTAATCATGAGTTAACTATGGACATGATTTATATCATTATTAAATAGCCTATGTGGCCTATAGGCTATGTAACTGAGATTTAATATGAAAAATTTGACAAACCTATTTTCAAATTAGGTATTTGCTCAATGTTGATATATATTTCATAAACATTTACGGGCCAAGAGGAACATCAGCTGCTGATGGTATAATTTGAAGAAAAAAGTCCATTATGCTAACCTCCTCCCTTCATATTCAGAATTTTCTAGTTGTGTATATTGTGCCTTTGTAGTTCTTAATAAAGGTTAAATAGTTTTGAATTTAGTCATGTCACATGCCAGTGATTGTGTTGTTTTTTCTGTGTGTGTGTGTGTGGGGGGGGGGGGGGGGGGGCACCACGAAGACTTTGTGCTTAGGGCACCAAAATAGCTAGCAACGGCCCTGCCTATGACTAAGGCAGCAGTCTAACTCAGGAGGCCCAGACTTCCCTCTCCCCAGCCACTTGGGCCAGCTCCTCGGGGGGAATCCCAAGGCGTTCCCTGGCCAGGTGAGAGACCCTCCATCGTGTCCTGGGTCTACCTTTAGGTCTCCTCCTGGTTGGACGTACCTGGAAAACCTCACCAGGGAGGCATCCAGGAGGTGTCCTCACCAGATGCCCGAGCCACCTCAACTGGCTCCTCTCGATGTTTTTTTTTTACATACAAAAAGAAAACCCACTTCCAAACAGCCTGAATGTCATTTAATGGTAAAGACTTTGCAATGTTAAATTTTCTTCTGATACATCTAGTGCCACCTAAAAAAGCTGCAGTATATTTAGCTTCAGCAGGATCACAAGACAAGATTTCAGGTATCTTATCTTAAGTACAAGTGAGGTGTTAATTTACTAAACAAGGCAATAGCGACAAAACTTTGATCAGGTCCTGCAGACAATGTTTTGGTTCAAACTTCAAAAGGGATTAATGTGTAGGAGGGAAAATATAGATATTTGTCATGATAATCCACCTAAATTCACTTCCAGAGAACCCACAGGGACAAAGATAATATTTCCTCCTCTGTTAGCTCTGAGGATCATCTTCATTATGTGTTTACAAAGGAAGATATTCATGCATCCTGGCCACTAGAGACTTGTTAATATTGCACCAATTTCCCAAATAAATTACATGTCGTTTTGCTCCCTGTGGATTTTCTACTAACTCCATTAGAGTCAAATGTTCTGAACTGGAATATATTGCAACCCAGAGCATGGCACACCGTAGCTTCTTTCATCTGTGCTGGAATAGAAATTGTTCAGCAAGCCAGAAGCGGATCTTGCTTAGATGTGAAATAATCACAGCGACGCTCATAGATGACAGAGCCAGCAGAGAAACAAAGGAGCTAATGGGATCAGGTATCCGAGTATGGTGGTATGTGAGCATATTATAGCAGAGGAGAAGCGAGAATGCTTTGTTTTGTTTTACAGTTACAAAAACTGCCCGTTTCCAGGACAACGACATCCCCTGGTATAAGAAACCGAAATAATTACAGATCATTTGAATGTTTAAACATGACTAACCCTTTATTCCCCCCTTTATAGACAAGTCCTTTATAGGAAGTGAAGGTTTCGACTACGACTCGCCGCAAGTGCAATAAAGATTAGATGAACGAAATTCAGTAGCTTCATTGCACAGCTGAGCCACCTGTCCTCCAAGGTTATCAAAGTGTGGAAAAAGTATTGGCTACAGTTGAAATTCAGTGTTTTTGTGCGGCAGGGTCACCGAAGCAGTCAAACAGCTTTGTTCATCTGGAGGTTCCTCTCTTGCTGTTGATGGATTTCCTGAGAGAGGAAAGTTTTGTCCGAGGGTGCATTTGAAAAATATAACTAGTTTTCTAAAAAGATGTATGATGTACTTGTTTTATTTTATTAGTGTTACTTTATGGAGTTTGGTATTTATGAGCTCATTTTTGAACAGCAGGTGTAGATCAAAGTGCTTTACACAGAATGGAACAGGTACAGAAATAAAAGAACATGATACTAAAATATAAAATTAAATCACAGACAGGATGAGAAATAGTTGATAAAAATGCTCCTGCAGTGGTCTCCCCTGAGGTCTCCATGCTCCGGAGGAACCTCTGGATGTGTGGGGCTTGGATCTACATCTTCCACAGGTCTTTGGGGGCAGGTCTGTGGCCCCTCACTCACACTCACCATTGGGACACTTGTAGAGAAACCTTACGTACACAAGTGTGTGCACACACACAGGTGGACACACAGTGATCTCACAAGTATGGACTCAGGTATTACCTTGGGCTGTGGTCGGCACTAAATGCACCATGAATTAATTATTATATCGTTACGGTTGTATTATGTCATTTGGCACAGTGATATCTTGGCTCCGTTGTATTTTGTGTGTGTCCCTTTTTTCTCTCTTTCAGCAATTCTAGAATCAGTTAGACACACACACACCTAAGGACATTTGTAGATTGTGTACCTCCTAAAAACAAGTGAAAGAATTTCTAATTAAGGTTTCGATATCAGGTGGGGCATTATAGCTGAACCCATAATGCTCCACCTGGGAGTAAAACTGCACTCTGATATAAATTCTGATTGCTATACAGCCAGACAGGATGTGGTCAAATAATAAAAGCAACTCCATCACATGACAGAACTCCTTCATGCTTGAGTTATTTGTGGAGATGAAACTTGAACGTTACAAACCAGTCAGTGGTAGGGTTGTGTTGCTGTTAGCCAATCAGAGGCAAGATGTCCAAATATCAAGAAATAAAACTCCACATCCTGTCATTTGAAGCTACAGGTGAAACTAATAACAGAGAGGAGGAGCAGAACGGAGCAGGGGAGGAAACCAGACCTAACTGGGGAAGGGAGCACACACACTAAAGGAGACTAAGGAAAGTAGACAAAGGAATTGAAATAATAAACCTGTAGAAACTACAGTGGAGAGACTAAGATAACCTGAGGAAAACCTGGAGGGAGCCGGGGACAAAAAGGGCTGGCGGGCTTCAAGGACACTGAACGTGAGGGGACACCTGGAGGGGGCTGGGGACCAAAGGGACAGAGAACACAACATTCCTACTAGAGACCACTGCAAATGTATTAGAAGAACCTCTAAAGATTTCTCTCCAGGTTTGGGTTTTGTCTCAGTTTTACCAAAGATTTTTCCAATCAGTGTCTTATTTTCTTAAGAACGTGACTAATGTGTGATAGGACCGCTGAATCATCATCATCATCATCATCATCATCATCATGAAGCTTGAAACCATGAATCTGACAGCTGCTTCCCTTATTAAAATGAATTCTATTTGCAGATGACACTACCTTTTATTATGCAGGAGATAATATCAAACAGATGGTAGAAACAGTACAAACTGAGATGAAAAAAATAAAATCATGGCTTGATGGGGATAAACTCTCATTAAACACTGATAAATAATGTTTCATGATATTTAGTAAAAGTAACTCAAATGATACAAGTCTGTTAAATATAGATGATATTGATATTACAAGAGTAAAATAAGTTAAATTTTTGGGAGTTATAATCGATGAAAATGTATCTTGGAAGCCACATATAAACAATGTGAAAACTAAAATAGCTAAAACAATTGCAATGTTACATAGAGTAAAATGGCCACTGGACGATAGCTCCCTATATTTATTATATAATTCGCTTATTGCACCATATTTGAACTATTGTATAGAAATCTGGGGCACAACATATAAAACTTATATATTCTATCTATATATTGCAAAAACAAAGCAAGAAGAATCATTACAAGGAGTAAATACAGAGATCCATCCAACCCGTTATTTACAAAAACAAAAACATTAAAATTCAATGACCTAGTGGACTACAATATTTCTAAATTTATGTATAATGCAAACCAAAAAAACCTTCCTAAAAATTTACTTGAAGATTTATAAAAGGACAGAGTAAATATGAACTAAAAGGACATGAATTATTTACAATACCTAAGTATAGAATAATTATAAAGGAGCACTGTGTCTCTATATATGGAGTTAAAATATGGAATAAGCTAGGTAATGTAATCAAGGATGCAACACCAATATTTACTTTCAAAAAACGAATTGAAAATGAAATACTGGAATCATATACGTGCAAATCAATTATATATATAAAAAATAATTCATAAAGCTATAGTAGGTATATTCATGTGTGTATGTATATTCATGTGTGTATGTATATTCATGTGTGCATGTATATTCATGTGTGTATGTATAAATATGTATTTATGTATATGTGTGTGTATATGTAGTGGATACGTGTGTATGTCTATATGGATATGTATAGATGAAGTATGTGCGACCATATGGGCATGCGAGGCACTTTAATGTATGTATGTATGAATAGGTATATGTGCAACAACCCTTTTGCTTTTTGAATTGTTATTATTACTATTAATTTTCTCTTTCTTCTTTACAAATTGAGCTCAAGTCAGCTAACCAGTCGAGCAATTACTTTGTAGAGGTTGATTTATAATTGTTATTTCATTGTAAAAATGTCAATTTAGTTAAAAAGTGGCAGAAAACATAAGTTTTCTTCTTTCTGTTCCCTTTTCATTTTCTTGGTTTGAGAAACCTCAATTTATTTGTTAGTATTGTTTTTTTGTTCTATTTTAATAATACATGAAATAAATAAAAAAAACAAATGGTTGTTTTCCCTCGATGGTAATTAAGCTTCGTGCATGATCAGTCACAGTCAGCTGACATAAAAACATCACAGCGGTGCAGCCACCATCAAGACTGAAGGATGCATTTCCTTAGAGATCTTATTAATTACTGTTGTGGAATTCCAACGGGTTCAGATTTCATGGATTCCTCTGACCTCACCGACCCCATTGGCAGTGGTGTGACAGAGGCTGTTGTGGTGAGTTAAGTGTGTCCGATGGGACTCGTGGATGGTGATGTGCTCTCGGTGAGGACTTGTCACAGCCATCGCTAGTGCTCTTCACTCTGAAACACCATTCCTCACAGCTGTTAGTCTAATTGTTGCCCTCACAAACATGGCGGTTTTCAAGTTTTGCTGCTAAGTGCTCTTTTATCACATTTGATATTAAAACAATAGCTTTAAAATAATTGATTGTTTCTTAATGGAATTATAGAACGCTGTCTTGAACCTCAGATAATTTGTGTAGTTTGAAATAGTTTTCAGAAGTTCATTTAATGCTGATTAGTTTTTTTTTTGGTTATAAATTTACTGCTGATACCAACCCTAATAGGTATCTCTGAGGTACTTGACGAGTTACTCAGGTCAGATTCCCATAAATCAGCCGGACTGGATACTCTTGACCCATTCTTTCTGAAAATAGCAGCACATGTTATTGCTGCACTTATTACCCATCTATTTAATCTGTCCATACAAACTGGTGCATTTCCACACGACTGGAAATTTGCATCAGTTACTCCACTTTTTAAAGGGGGAGATCAGTCAGACCTAAGCTGTTACAGGCCTATCTCTATCTTGCTTTGCCCCTCTAAAGACATTGTAAAGTTAGTAAACCAACAGCTTACTCATTATCTGGAATCCTGTAGTATTCTTACCCCTATGCAGTCCGGCTTCAGGACTGCAACACCCAACCTTATTCAAAATCTATATTAACTCATTAACTGCCATTGACAATCCCACCGTTCACTGCCAATGACGACTAAAGTTGTCATTTGCATTTATGTATTTATTTTTTACTGTGTGGGCGTCGGAACGAGCCCCCCGCACAGTGAGAACAAACATCTCAGCTCTAAAGCCAATCTTCATCCGCATAAGTCACACGTCACGTGATCAGGAAGCAGAACATCCATGTGTTAGGAGATCGTTTTGGGCCGCTGCCGTAAAAAAAGTGAGGCGCGAACCGGAAAAGCTTCTGCCGATCACAGTTCCACAACGGATTATGAAAGAACGGATAACGCTCGAAATGCGCACATTCGAGGTGAGTCTCCGCTTTGTTTTGGTTGTTTTGGCTTCTCTGCATTCCTCCTGAAAACTCAGTTTTTATTAAATCATGGATTTGGTCAAATGGTCGTTCAACATGATTGACAAGATTTTTTTCAACAATGAGAACGGAGCAGGGGGCTCCAGCTTGTCCAGATGGAACGCACCCAGTGGTGTATATTTTGGATTCCTGGAAGGAATGGAATATTACATGCCTGTCCATGCTGTCTGTTGAGGACATCAAAGATGCATGGGTGTTTGGCCTGATAATTCCTGGATTTCTTCTAATTGGAGTGGGAGGATTTCTGGACTTTTGGAGAATTGAAGAAGAAGAAGAAAGTATCATTTCTGTAATTGGGAAGTCGGGTGCAACTGAAGTGCCACCTGTAGAAAGTCTCAGCCGTGTGGAGACTGCTCAGACTGGGACGTTGCTCGAGGTGAATTGCAAGCTAGAGGTCCCAGCTGCGATCTCGGTGTTGGTGCACAAAATGGAAGTGATTTTGAAGAATGTCTCTGCACAGTATGGGCAAGTTTAAACCCAATAATTGGATTTACTGAGACTGATCAGGTAAAAATTGAAAGGCAAACAGGAAAGTATCTGTCACACGTGCCGGAGTACGAAGCGTAGGTGTGGATCCACGAGCGGGTGAAGGAGCAGGCAGGTAGGCAAACGGGAACATAAAACACAGAGCTTTATTTTTGGGACACGTAGGACAATGAAACAATGGACCGACACAAGACACAGAACAGAAGGGGCTTAAATACACGAGGGCAGGGAGCTAAGGTGATTGGGAAACGAGAGGCAGGTGGGAGCAATTAACGAGACACAAGGCAGAACCAAAACGGGGAGAGAGGACAGGGTGTGACAATACCCCTGCCTGCCCCAAAATAATTCTTCTTATCTGAATATGGCGCCCTGCCTTGAGCTGAGAGAATTAAATAAATAAATAACTCCACGAAGGACTGCAGACAGATGCTGTGAAACCCGCCCTACCCCCTGCCATCGGATATGTGATCTTAACCTGGCGAGGTCAACAACTGAATCAATCAATGTGCTCTTAACACCCTCGATCTCCCTCCCACCTGTGTTCAACAGTGATCGAGCACATGCACGAGGCTGCGGCTGTCTCCGGGGGAAACAGGTTCCCAGCTCCGCCCAGCATGTCTACCGGCCGCTAATCGTTACGTTTTGGACGAGTCGCAGAAGCACAGGAACACGTTGCTCACAGTTCTGTTTTTGTGTGCGACACTTCTAGACCACGTCAAACTCCGCTGTTCAGCTTGAGTAAGACAGGAAGTCAGACAGGAAGCAATGTAAAACATCTGGAAACTTTCAAAATAAAAGTCACCTGTGGTATGTCATTTCCTATGAGACCTTGATAGGTGAGGTAAACATGGAAAATGACCAGATGTTTTGGGATAAATGCTGACATTTATCTAATTGACCTGCTGCCTGGAACGTTTTTTTTGCCATCTCACATCTGAATTTCTCCCATTTGGAAAGGACCTCGCCGGTAAAACACGTCTGTTACATTATGCGCCACTTACGCATCCAGTGGAAAGGCTGGGTTAGAGTAAATAAGGGGAAGGAGCCAGCATGTTTGTTTGTTTCAAGTGTTTCTTTGGCATTAATTTGACACTTCTGCACGCTTGTTTGGTATTCCACATTTTTAGCACTAAAAGGGCAGTTACAACCTTTTAAATGAGATGTATTCAATTGTCCCTGGTGGGTTTCATCTTTGCACTAATAATTCAAGTTTCAGCATATGAATTATTGCAAATACATGTTGTCATTGCTTTTTCTGAAGCATTACTTGAGTGGCAAATGCATCATTTGTGGTTAGGATTTCAGAAGTGACCAAATCATGAAGAAGAATTTCTTAAAGGCTCAGCTGCTTCATGGTTGGATGGTGTTCTTGGGACTACACTCATCCTTTTTCTTCCTCCAAACACAGCATGTTGAGTTTTTACCACAATGTTGTGATTTGGTCATGTCCCTGTTAGGTTTTTTCTCATGGCAGAGAGGTTGGAGTGTATGGACAGGTGTCTTCATACAGGTGATGAGTTCAATTAGTACAAGACGATATGGGGGGTGGGGTGGGGGTCTGAGAGAGGCAGAATAATTGCTGAACAAATACTTCATTTATCCAATAACAGATTTTAAATAATGCTATATCATTTTAATGGATTTTTAAGGTTCCGTCTCACTGTTGAGGTGTACCTACATTAAATATTACAGCTAGGAAAGCTTAATTTCAATACCGCAGCAATTTCCTAATGTTGTGACTTGGCACACATATGGCAATAAAAACTTCTGATTCTGATTCATCCATCCATTTTCTGAACCCGCTTGTCCACATAGGGTCACGGGGTGCCTATCTCCAGCGGTCAATGGGCAATCAGGCGGGGTACACCCTGGACAGAGAGCCAGTCCATCGCAGGGCAACACAGAGACACACAGGACAAACAATCATGCACACACACACACACACACACACACACACACACACACACACACACACACACACACACACACACACACACACACACACACACACACACACACCTAAGGACAATTTAGACAGACCAATCAACCTAACAGTCATGTTTTGGACTGCGGGAGGAAGCCGGAGTACCCGGAGAGAACCCACAGCCCTAACCACTGCACCACTGCGCAGCCCTAAGCTTAATTTCTTTTTATAAAACTAAACTCAACAGATGCAAATAAGAGACTTAAAACAGTTTAATCCTTATGAAAAGAAACAAAAACAGGCGATCAGTCAGTAAACATGACGAGCTTTATGTCAAACAGTCAAGTTGTTGGTGTGAAACTTTTAGTCATCATGACCTTTGATGTGATTAATGTGACCCCTTGAAGTGGAAAATTACTTAGAATTTAAAAAATACTAAAAGACTGATTTTTTTGTGGCTTCTTTGTCACTCGTGTGCAACTTAATGATGGAGCCAGATGTTAGTTTTAAAGCATCACTGAGCTGCATCACTGAGACGCAACTATAGTGGTAATTACCATCTGTTTGTCTATTGAGGATCAAACCAGCTTGCTGGTATTTTTAAATCCATTTGGCATTACCAAAAGAAACCAGATTGATCAAAATTTGATTTTGTTGTACAAGTTTAGTTGAAAAGGAAATGAATTACTGAATACATCTATGAATTTACACAGAAATAACCTCAAACCTTGATCTGTACAATCAGAGAACAAAAACATTGAGATTTTATTTTCATGTTGCATGCAACGTTTTGCACAATGAGAAAAAACAAAAATGGTATAATGTATAATTTAATTTGCCATTTTGGACTAAATGGCATCCAGCTGTCAACAACCCCCTTGGCTCTTTCCTCCCATTTCATCTGTCGTCATTTTCCACAACATGTTAGACTTGTTGCAAACTTTTCTTCATCCATCAGCTAATGCGTTTCTGGATTAAATGGGACTTGCGGAGTTGCAGCAATAGCAATGGCACAGCTCTTCGGCTGCTTCTGCTTCTGTTACATGGCAGAGTTCACGGTGCAGAACATGTCCCATCTTCATCTTGGCTCACTGGCATTGTATAAACAGCTATAAGCAGCACTTTGTATTAAAAGTCAATGAACGAACAGATTCACTTTAGCACCTCAACAAGCACCTGCACCACTCTGGTAATAATAATGGATCTCCTAGTGGATGCACTTATGGGATCTTGTTATTTATTTCTTTATTTTTTTACCCCTTTGGCTGTCATGTAGAGCAGCCTCCTCTTTGATCTGAGCTCAGTGTTTTCACTGGGTACTCTAATTGGTCGTATAGGCCCCAGCTTTGATCAAGTCCTGCAGGCAGTGGAGCACCACGCTTCTGCACATCAAGAAGTAAAATAACCAACCTCATCAGTGGCTCGGCTTTCATCAGGAGTGGATGTCTACTTTCAGGCTGAACACAATCATTGTCCCGATGAGGTGAAAACGCACAGATGGAGCAAGTGTCAGACACAGGTTCAATGATTATTTTAGTGTCCTAATATAACACGGAATTGAAAATGTTGGGTAAAAAGTGGTTCATGCTTCTTCTATTCCAGGACATGGTTGATTGTGGAAGGTGCTTGAGGGAATTAAGCTATCTACGATCATTTTAGAAAGTCTCTCGTCAATTTAGTTAAGCTAAAAAGACAAATTTCTACTTTGTTGATTTTGATAAAACACTATTGTCACACACCAGGGGCCTCATTTATCAAGCTTGCTTATGCACAAAACGGGGTTGGAAAACTGCGTAAGCAACTTTCCACACAAACTTTGGGGTTCATGAAAGAAAACTTAGCAGATAAATGTGCGCAACTTGAAGTTGACTAAGGACCTGGCTTACGCACATTTTGGCCATTGAGAGCACCTGCAGTGCTGCTGCTGAGAAGGATAAAATTATTTATGAATTCCAGCAGCATTATCACTTGTAGCGCTTCGTACACACAGAGAACAAGCCAGCTTATGTATATGCATTTGATCCACGAGGCACTTTGCATTGACCATTTATGGCAGAAAGTGGGTGTGATGAGGGTGGGATGTGACTCAGAAACAGCTGAGAACCTTCTAGTTAGTCTCTGATTTATAAAGCGGAGATTACATGAAGCTGTGCGTACTCCATGTTTTATAGGCCACAAACCTGCTTGGCGTAAGTACTTTTTTGTTGCTGAGCTTAAGTACGGTTTTAGTAAGGATTCTATGCAATGTTTGATAAATGAGACCCCAGGTCCTTAACTCTGACCATTGCAGAGCCCTGTTCCAGTTCTCTATTTATTTATTTCATTTTCAAAGTGGTACAAGTGCTATAATATTCAAAGAAATGTTGTGTTTTATTTTAACGTAGCCCCATAGGTGCAGAGTCGGAACAAATACGATCGGAGGGTCATGGGTTCGATTCCAGCTCCCGCCAGGGGTATCCTGCTGTTGTGTCCTTGGGCAAGACACTTCACCCAACTTGCCTGTGTTAGTGGTGGTCAGAGGGGCCGACGGCGCCAAATGGCAGCCTCGCCTCTGTCAGACCTCCCCAGGGCGGCTGTGGCTACAAGTAGCTTACCATCACTAGCAGTGTGTGAATGTGAGAGTGTGTGAAAAGCGTCTTTGGGCGTCTAGAAAAGCGCTATAAAAGTTCAATGCATTATTATTAAATACAATTTCAACCATTATGATTATTTGCAGTGTGGTTCTGTTCTAGCTAGAAATCTTGTCAAACCAAAGCAGTAGTGTTGAGAGGAGACTCGGGACAGGCTCGTTGATAACATGGCTCAAGCCTGGGCTGAGCTCCTCTCTGTGTGTGTAAACCTCTGACCTCCAGCCCTTGCCAAACACAGTGCACAGTGTTATAGGTGGAGATACATTTGGCAGGCTTAGTACCAGAGCTGCAGCAGCGACAAACTACAAAGATGGCGTCAGCTCAGGAACAGTTTGAAACTGCTTTGGCATCAACTTCGGATGATTTAGACTTCTTTGAGACATGAGCAAATAGAGGTAATTAGAGTGTTATTTCGTAAAGGTGTGGATTTGCTTCTTCTTCGACAGTGTGTGGCAGACATCCCTGTCAACTGATTTCCTACCTGTACATTTCGCGTAGCATTGACGAAACGTTAGTTGCCGCCATCATGTTTCCGCCGGTCCATCCGCAAAAATTTATAGGCAGCACAGCAGTTACTCTATGGTATTGGTAACTGAGTAACTCATTATATTCCTACTTACTGGTAAACGTATCAGTGTTATTGTAATTAGTAACACGTTACCACCCAACATTGATTTTAAACATCATGTCATTAATAGCTGGAGCCAAGCAAAATGCTGGGTTGCACCAACCACTAAGCTAAGGCCCAATCTCAATACTCACACTTGCACCCTTGCGCCCTTCATCGGCACGTTCCCAGCCAGGGGTGCGAGTGCGTAGGGTGTCCCGATTCTCAAGTGCAGAAGTTGACCACGCCCCCATTGCACCATTAATCTGCACTTCACCCAAACCAAGTCCACAGCGATGTGGACCTCGGGCAAGGGAATTACCCACAAGTCAAAGCTGCGGGAGAAAAGGCTCAAGTTCCTTTTCTGAAAATATGTATTTTCTAATTAAATGAGTTCATTTTGGGACAATTATTTATTGGTCTGAATGTTTTAGACAAATAATTCAAATAATTGCTTTGTTGGTTGAAAGTTGTTAAAAAAGGTTTTTGAAGAAAAGTTTCACAGCGACCAGCATCACAGCATGCGTTGTGATCGATGACGCAATGCTCCCTGTCTCAATTCGGCAATTATTTGCACACTTGTTCACCACGCACTTGAACCCTACTGCACACGTTCTCCATGTGCACTTTGATGAAGACTGCAAGGCGCAGGGCGAGTATTGAGATTTGGCCTATGTTTCTACTGCTGTTCTTCTACACCTGATTAATTTCCTGATCATGTGATCTGAACAAGAATTCTGATTGGCTAAGGCACTGCCATTATTTAGCCTGTCAAGCAAAGCCACAGGTGATTCCTTTGATGGAATCTGCATCATGATAATTTGGCTTTTTACAGGCTGGATGCCTTGAGGCCAGATTTAGCTTTAGCAGTCATAGTTTACAGATTAATCTAAACTGAAGCTAATCCAATCCAGCTAGAAGTTGGAGTCATCAGCAGGTGACATAAATTCACACCAGGCTGCTAAATCTCAGGCCTTTGTTCTAAAAAACATGCAAGAAATGACTGCAGTGATTGACTAGTTGTAAGGCAGGTACAAGACACCTGAAGGATTAGTCTTCAGAAGCCCAGACCATAAATTATTTAAATTGCACTGGAGGAGGAGAGTGCATTTTATTTGCTTTAGCTGAGCTGTAAAGACAAACAATGCAATTGATTTGCTTTGTCGCTGCTGAAAATCAGCCAGCTTTTTGGTATAAATCACAGCAGTGGGAGTGAAATTTAGCCTCAGCTGTAAAATAAAAGTCCTGGTGAAAAATGGGTTGGGTGGATTTAAAGGACAGATAGGAGCAGATGGATAAATGTTAAACCTTTATTGATTAGACTGGGCCATATTTGTTACACACGGTTCAGCTTGCATACCAGACAGACCAAAAGACCTGAATTATAACTACAGGAGTGAAAATCATTCTAAATGCTTTTTTTACTTAGAAAACAATTTTTATTATTTTTAAAATGATCTGGTTTGGTGAAACAATTACAAGTAATGGTTTGTTTTAGCTCTAGTAACTTGTATTTAATTGCATTTTACTTTTTACTTGTTAATGGCTCCACCATATATTTACCTGCACCTGTATAGTCATTATTTTGAGTGCAATTGGTTTGCATCCTTTTTCTAAGTAATGGTAACTAATCAGAATGTACAGTGTGACTCCTCAAATAGGCATGAGTGAAGCAGTCTGCTTTGTTATTATTGTTCAGATGATGCATATCTTGGGTTCATTTTGCTACACTAAAAGTATGCGGTTTAGAAAAAATAACTTCTTTGAAAAGTGTTTTATTAAATGTCTCTAAAATCAGCCTTAAAGGTGAAACTCATAATAATAATAATAATAATAATAATAATAATAATAATAATAATAATAGGGACTACCAATCAAAGTGGATCACCATGGCATGTGGGGTCCCCCAAGGCTCAATTCTAGGACCACTACACTTTAATATCAATATGCTCCCCCTGGGTCAGGTCATACTTAACATCACCTATCATAGCTATGCTGATGACACCCAGATCTACCTAGCCTTATCACCGATTGACTGTCGGACACTGGACTCACTCTGTCAGTGCCTAGAATAAGTAAACGAGTGGCTGCAGTCAAACTTCCTTCAACTAAACAAAGACAAGACTGAAGATATTGTCTTTGGCAACAAGAAGGATAGAATGGATGTTATTTCTCAGCTGGACTCCAGGGGAATAAAGACAAAGACCCAGGTTAGATATCTTGGTGTCATCATTGACTCAGACCTGAGCTTCTCTGGACATATTAGGGCTTTAACTAAATCAATGTTTTATCACCTTCATCAAACATCAAGAGTCAGAGGTCTCATGTCCAGACCAGACATGGAGAAACTCATTCATGCTTTTATTTCTAGTCGGCTGGACTACTGCAATGGTCTCCTGACTGGTCTTCCCAAAAAAGCTGTGAAGCAACTGCGGCTTATTCAGAATGCTGCTGCTAGAGTCTTAACAAGAACTAAGAGAACGGAGCACATCACTCTTGTTCTTAGATCCCTATACTGGTTACCAGTAAACTACAGAACAGACTTCAAAGTGTTCCTACTAGTTTATAAACCACTCAATGGCATGGGACCAAAATGCATGTCCAAACTCATTCATGTATAAAACACCCAGTAGGGATAAAAGATCCCCTGGAAATGATCAGCTGGTAGAACCTCTGGTCAGAACAAAACATGGTGGAGATGCATTTAGATGCTGCTCACATATGGAATCAGCTTCCCCATGACCTCAGATGTGCCCCAACCCTAGTGTTGTTTAAAATGAAAAACCCTAATGTACTCATTAGCCTTTAAATAGTTTTTTTATCATGCATCATCTCCACTGTAATCTGCGCTGCAACTGTGTCTTCTCCTTTAGCTCAAAACTGTAATTCTGTCTTTGTGTACTTTAATTTGTGTTTTTATGTTGTTTTCATATCGTGTCCTGATGATTGTAAAGCACATCAAATTATCTCTGTGTTTGAAATGTGCTCTATAAATAAAGCTGCCTTGCCTAATAATAATAATAATAATAGCAGACTGATGCACATCTAATTAAAGCAAGTTTAGCAAATAAGATTTGTGAAAAGAAAGAAAAACTTCCTACTTGAGCTATTTTTCAGCCCCTGCTGTAAATGTATTAACACTAATGCCATTTGGTTTGAAGGAGTTGTCCAGATTTTGTTTGGGAGCAGAAAAACACATTCCTCCAAAACTCGACTTTTTATGATAAAACAAAAAAGAGAGAAAAAAATGGTTTTGTGTCTTATTTTGATTTACCCCAGAGAAACATTTATGCCAAAGTGGGGATTGAATAACTTCATTTGAGAGAAAGTCAAAGAAAAAATCTGATTCTCCTCCATTATCAGAGCTTGTGCTGCAACACTCAGAGGGCAGAGCGAATGGTCAGTCAGCTCCAACAACAAGCAAAATCCCTCACAGAGAGGTTCTGTGACCAAACGATAGATCAAAACCAGAAAGCAAGCTCGAGCAGAGAGCCTCTTTAGATCTGTGCTCTTTCAAAGCAGCTTTAGTTTGTCCCCACTGGGCAGTCGAGGGGAATTAGATGTCATTCTTCTCCTCTGAAATAAAAGCCGCCTGTTTCTGTGAGTTAAAGCTTTGTGGGCCACTAAAATAAGCAGCAGCCGCGCTGAAATGAGTTCCCATTTCCACAACAGGGATTAAAAAGCAATAAATCTCCATTGTTGTTGATATTGTTAAAGTGGACGCAGTAAATAATGGCCATGTATCATTGTAATACTTCTGCTGACTTCACTGCCCAGCTAAAAGCAGAAGTTTATATGCTGGAACATGAGTCAGTTAGAAAAGATATGAGATTTTTCATATAATCAAAAGTTTGATCGTGTCAGGGGGTTTAAAAGGTGAGAACCCAAATGCAGATGAGATGCAGCCAGTTAACAACAGAACAAAGCATTCAGAGAAAACAACATCAACAAACAAACAGTGAGGAAAGACATGAGGACAGCTCAAGTAGAACAGAGGGAGTGAGAGGAGACAAGGGACAGGTGTGCTGGATGCTGATTGGTAACAGGTGTGACTCATTACCTGAGAGAACTTAAGGAGGTACATTTGGTACAATAGCATTTGTGTTTTTTTCCTGGGAACTTGAAGTCACAGAGAATAAGGCCTAGTCCACACGTAGCCGGGGTTTTTTAAAAATGAATATCCGCCCCTCCAAAAACTTGCATCCACACCACCACGTTTTAAAAACAAACTCTGTCCACACGTACCCGGATAAATACGTTGTTAAGGACATACCAGACCTGTAGGCGGCAGTACTTCCCCCGTTCTTAACCTCGTCCTTCGTCTGTGGTCTTCCGCAAGGAGCAGTAATTCCGCTTGCAAAAACAAACAAGCAAAAAGCGCTTGGACCATTGATGGATCGGGTAGTGACAGAGCGCAGCTCTGAGGGCTTCCATGATGTCGGCTAGTGTAAACACAGGTCGCACACGTGATGTCAGCATTTTTTTGTCGCGGAAAGTGACGTTGCGGACCTTAAAACTCCGGTTTTGTCTGTCCACACGCAGACACCCAAAACGGAGAAAGAGCAGATCTTCACTTTGGCTGGAGTTTTTAAAAAGATCAGTTTTCGTGTGGATGACAGGCCAAAACGTAGAAAAATATCTACGTTTTGGCAGATCCCCGGCTACGTGTGGACAGGGCCTAAAACACAGGGACACAGGGCAGAGAGAAACATCAGAGGTGGAAGAAGTACTTTTAAAAGTACTAAAGTATGCTTTTCCATGTACGTCAAAGTAAAATTATTCAACTGCTGAATGAGGGAGGGGCAATATGTAAATAAAAGTACTATTACCCCTTCTTTCCACTGGAATTGAAAGCGGCATGTAACATGTTGTCGACGTTTTACCCGCAAGCTCATTTCAGATGTAAAACAGGAGCGAAAGCATTTCACGTCATTGGTCACTCAAAGTCACAAAATCACTGGATAATTGCAACACTACGCGTGATTTCAGAAGTCCACACGGTAACAAATAAGGAGAAAGGCAGTTGCATGTATCCAAAAAGGTCTGTGGCTTATATTCTGTTCTGTTTACATCAGCTACGGGGTTTCACAGGAAATGACGTACTCCGTGGGACTTTTATTTTGAAAGTTTCCAGAAGTTTTACACTGGTTTTGGGTTTAACTTCCTCTCTGGCCCAATCTAAACTGCGGAGTTTGATATGTTTTGGAAGCATAACGCGTAAAACATAGACTTGAAAGAAAATAATGATAACTGACCCACACTTGTATTGCACCTTTCAGAGTCACGGGACTCCAAATCGCTTTACACTACAGTGTTTCATTCATCCATTCACACACATTCACACACTGGTTATGAGCTACATTGCAGCCACAGCTGTCCTGGAGCACACTGACAGAGGCGAGGCTCCCGAGCACAGGCGTCATCAGTCTCTCCGACCACCACCAGCAGACAGGGAGGGTTACGTGTCTTGCCCAAGGACACGACCGTAGATCTCTCTGTGGAGTGCCAGGATTGAACCTGCAACCTTCCGATTAATGGACAACCCATTTTACCTCCTGCGCTACTGCTGCCCTTGATAACGTCCCTTTGCTTCTGGGATGCATCCAAAACATTCCACTTTGCTGGGGGTGGAAAGGAACCCATCCACTATAATGGTGTGTAGTACGTTTTGCAGCCGCTTCGCATCACTTTCATGTGTAACGTGATGAAGGAGCTGTTCCAACCAGGATTATTTAATCTTTTCCACAGTCCCTTTGACGCAGTGCAAGAGTGCATGATACAGCCTCAAGGTCATGCATTCACTTCTAAACTGTTTACATTCCAGCGATGAAGACAGAAGAGAAGACTCTTTTCTTTTCTTTTATTAAAAAACCAAAGAACTCTATTTTTCAATAAAAGCTAATCAAAACAACTGTTGGTCAATAAAAAAACCATGTGACCGATCTGTGAAATCACAATGTTATGATTAATGTTTTAATAAGTAAATGACCTATTCTAGCCACTAGACAAGCTGATACACAAAGATAAATAATCATGACACATTGCCGCCACAGACCCAATCAGAACCTTCATGTCTGAAGCGTGGCAGAGTCTCTGTGGTGTTTATTTAATCTGTCAGCTGTGATTCGTCCAGAATCATAAACATCAAGATTAATAAAACAGAACAACGCCATTTTAAGTTCAGTATTCAACGAGATCTCGAGATCCCCTGAAGTTCATCGCATGCTAAGTGAAGTATGGACCGGCCATCTGTACTTTTCTTTTTAAGCTAGAACTGCCAAGCTGGGAAATCCTGTCGTTGTTATCAACAAAACAACGGTTCCTTCAGAATAAAAGCTGAACTCGCTGACCCAAAGGGGGGTCCCTTTGACGCTGTGAAACACCTGTCGCTTTTTACCTGGAGACTATCCAAGGACTGGTTTGTCGTGCTGTCGACGCTGTTTCATCGGCTCCAGTACCAGTGGAAGGTCGTGAACCTGGCATCCTGATCTGTACGGGAGTCTCACTGAAGGGTAATGTAGAGCGACACAGATGGCGTCTCATGTTGTTTATGACCACGGTTCAAACGTTGATCAGTTAGGAGCAAAACATCATCTCCCACTCAGACTCGCTTCTCCAGAACGGAGGTTCTGAACTAACATCGCACCAACACACACTTCACCTCACATTCCATTCCATGAGCATCCATCACTAGAGAGTTAGTTCTGCTAAACTGTTTAAAATCATTTCGATAATAAATTTGCTTAAATGTTTGGAAGTCTCTCTTCTCTTGTCTCTCAGTTCATGCAAAGTGTTTATTTAATTTCCCTGTAATAAAAAGAACCAATCTTCTGATTTAAACAGCCCAGTGTCCATACTAGATATGATTCTTTAATGTCCACTGGTCATTAATTAAAATGTAACTCTTTAACCCTTACCCTTACCTTTTTCTGGTGGAAAAATGGGGTATCTTTGGGACTGTCCGGCATGGACAGGTGTGCTTCCAGTCTCCATCGTTGTCAGACGAAACACAAAAGTTCCTTTACTTTTGAAACATTTTGGAAAATGTAATGGAGTAAAAGTAAAAAGTAGTCCTCAAGGAAATTACTTAAAGTAGCTGTCTGTATTTTTTCTTTTAATTTGTGGCACCACCTAGTGGCTGACAAGCATATCACATCATGACCTACTTTCATTTCTGTATTTACGGCCCAAAGCAATGCCTCTCATTTCATGAACGCGCTCATCTAGCCGACAAAACAGAGCTAAAACACATAGTTTTACAATTATTGTGCTCACGTTATGTTGTGTATTCCTAAAATGTATATTTTAAAGATTTACTTGTCCATGAGTAAGGTCGTCAACTCTGCATCAGCCAAGGTACGTCCTTAAACGCTCCAGCACGCTTTGTGATTAACGTCTGTGCATGAGCAGTAGTCTAACGCTATTGGTTAGTGCTGACCGGCGCTCAGTTCATATTGAATTGACCTCTACGGGACAGGGGGCAGGCTTAGCAAAGAAAAGTCACTTTTATGTATTTCTTAAAAACCCATACATAATGTTTGAAAGGGTAAAACTCCAGATAGCAGCTTTAAGTAAAGTACAGACATAAAAAAATATTTACTCAAGTACTGTAACTAAAAAAGAATATCAAGTACTTGTACTTATCTTTAATCACTGAACGACACACAAAGGACATGGAACTTGTATACCTGTGTATTAGTTAGTTACCTAAATAGTTGGGATGTAAACAAAAAATAAATAAACTAACCTAGGGAAACATGGGCTGCGCAGTGGTACAGTGGTTAGAGCTGTTGCCTTGCAGCAAGAAGGTCCTGGGTTTGCTTCCCGGCCTGGGGTCTTTCTGCATGGAGTTAGCATGTTCTCCCTGTGCATGCGTGGGTTCTCTCCGGGTACTCCGGCTTCCTCCCACAGTCCAAAAACATGACTGTTAGGTTGATTGGTCTGTCTAAATTGTCCTTAGGTGTGTGTGTGTGTGTGTGTGTGTGTGTGTGTGTGTGTGTGTGTGTGTGTGTGTGTGTGTGTGTGTGTGTGTGTGCGTGCGTGCATGTGTGCGTGCGTGCATGCGCGTGCATGTGCATGTGTGTGTGTGTGTCTCTGTGTTGCCCTGCGATGGACTGGCTCTCTGTCCAGGGTGTACCCCGCCTGATTGCCCATTGACCGCTGGAGATAGGCAACAGCCCCCCCGCGACCCTACATGGACGGAGTGGGTTCAGACAATGGATGGATGGATGGATGGATGGATGGAGGGATAGGGAAACATAATGATAACTGAGAAAGCTAAACTTCTGAGACACAGAGGAATAAAACTGAGGAACAAAGGGAAACGTTGGACACCCTGACAATATGGCATAGGACAATGTGGGCCTAGCACACCATAGAAATCAAATAAAGCTGTGTTTTTCAGTAGGGACAGATAGACCAATATATCTGGGCGATATTTATTATTTTTATTCCGCTGGTTTTGTCGAGTAGATTTGATTTAAAACGTTGTTGCATCTTAATCTAACTACACAAAAGTTCAATCCATTGAAAGTCCATCTCACTTGACAACACTGCTGAGTACATTTAAGGCCCTATATAAATACTCAAAATATATTTTTGTGGTTTACTACGTCAAATATTTGCAACAATCTTTTATTTATTACATCAAAATCAGCTGGACTCGTTTTCTACTCCACCTTTCGTACATGCATACATTTTAGGCCGATCTAACCTTTTTGAATGCCAAGTGTTCTTGTGACATCCCAAAATAAAACGGTCATCTCTGCTTTGTTTTGCATATTAAAAGAGCCGTCCTTTTTCTGTCTGCATCATGCGGTCAGAGTTTACAGCAGTGATGTGGAACTAAACGTAAACACCCGTGACAAAGATCCTCACTCAGTCTATGTAATTTTGCTTTTAGTGCAGACTTGATGAGCTTTAATATCCTTGATTTTCCCTCTGATTGCATCACACTGATTACTCAGCAGTACATGACAGCATCTTCCTCAGCCAAGGGGACGAGGTCTGACGCAGTCAGAAAATGACTTGATAGCTGATTTAATAGCTAAGACTTTAAATGTGTGCTGCAATCAGCATTTTAAGCAGGATATTTTAATCATGTAAATTTTTTTGTAACTGTCAAGTTGTGTCGTGGTCGGACCCAGAAACTGACACAGAGTAGGAGCAAAATTAGGAAAAAAGCTCTAACAGCATGTTGCATGTAAGCAATCCAGTGTGATTAAATTAAATAAAACTCTTCAAGACTAACTGTAGACAGAAAACTGCAAGAAAACATTTTACACATATATGGGATGTGTCAGAATTGGTGCATTTAACACTTAAACAACGTTATGTGTACTCTGGGTGACATAGGACTAGGGTGGCCTTGCCTGTCTTGCTTTGTGCGGGACAGTCCCGCATTTTCATTTCTTTTCACACCTCCCGCAAATTGGGAGAGTCTCGCATTTTAGGGTACTCTTTGACTTTTGAGTTTAAAGGTTGACTAAGCAACATGGACTCTCTGGCGACATCTAGTGCTTAGAGGTTTTAGCTGCAACAACAGGAAACATTTTCTAGCTGTCAGGGTATTGGTTCACTGCTGACATGTTAAATGAGCAGCCAGCACTGTCCAGGGACAAATCATACAAGATAAGGACTAATTTCTACAAATAAGTTTATTTTACAACAGTGTTTACTGTTCAAACATCTTCTGGGCTCAGAATCAGCTGCTTGAATTGTCAAGTCCACCATTTTTACACAGTCCCAGCCTCGCCTTGCCGAGATGACTTTTTAGAGCAACGAGTCTCTCTAGTGGCTGGTAGATGTAAACATAAACCCAGAGTCATGCCCGATAAAATTTCTATTTGATTTTGACTTGTTTTAAATATAGTTTTTAAAGGAAAAACAGTACGTTAATTCTGCACACCTCTAAACGCCCCCATGGAGGGATTATTTGTTTAACAATATAGCTTTTCATTTAAAATGTTCCATAATCTACCTTCAAATCTTGTATAAACTGTGTGCAGAAAGCACAGGCTGTCAATCAAAACAGAAGGCGGGACTTTAAGGTAGGTCCAGTGCATTCTGAGCGTGCACACGAGCCATCAAAACAAAAATAAACACCAGTGTGCAAGGAGGATAGAGAGAGAGGAGCGCGGTGAGACTAAGGCCTAGTCCACACGTAGCCGGTTTTGTTTTTAAACGAATATCCGGCCTTCCAAAAACTTGCATCCACACCACCTCGTTTTAAAAATAAACTCTGTCCACACGTACCCGGATAAATACGTTGTTAAGGACATGCCAGACCTGTAGGCGGCAGTACTTCCCCCATTCTTAACCTCGTCCTTCGTCTGCGGTCTTCCACAAGGAGCAGTAATTCCGCTTGCAAAAATAAACAAGCAAAAAGCGCTTGGACAATTGATAAAGTGAGCGCAGCTCTGAGGACATCCATGCAGTCGACTAGTGTAAACACAGGTCGCACACGTGATGTCAGCATTTTTTGTCGCGGAAAGTGACGTTGCGGACCTTAACACTCCGGTTTTGTCTGTCCACACGCAGACACCCAAAACGGAGAAAACGCAGATCTTCACTCTGGCCGGAGTTTTTAAAAAGATCTTTTTTCGTGTGAAAAAACTCAGTTTTTGTGTGGATGACAGGCCAAAACGTAGAAAAATATCTACGTCTTGGCAGATCCCTGGCCACGTGTGGACTAGGCCTCAGAGTCTCTGTGATGTTTCTCTAAATCATTTCTCCATGCAACGGCATGGAGACCGATATGAAACGGGGCAGATGATCTGGGAGTCACAAAAACATGGTGGTCTAAAGCAGGTTTCCCAATAATTAGACAGGTTTATGCTAGAACCCAACAGAGATGAGGCGCTGGGTCTGTTGTTTCAGATACAAACATAAGTTTAAAGCACTTTAAAAAAATCTTGAGAGAATTAAACTGAACCATTGATTATTTTTTTCTAAGAATTTTTTGTGAAAAAGCCAGAATTCTAAGATTAGATCTGATGTTTTTCAGAGATTAAAGTCTCTGTGGTGTTATGTGTTTCTCTTCCCTAAATATTCAGTTAAGAACGTTCTGAGACGAGAACTTTCGTGGAAGCCAACAGCCCAGTGGTTTCCAGCTGGCGCGATGAGCAGTCTGTTTGTATCACTGCCCCCCTTTTTCACAAAATAATCCTTGTTTTCTTTTTTATCACACCTGACTGGTTGCATAAAAAACAAACCTGGCATCAAAACAGCTCCTCGTTTATTATTAGAGATTAATAATTTGCACACAACCAGACTTTTGTCTGAGGTTTGTAAAAATGTGTTAGCTTGTTGTTAACCAACACAACACTGACATTTAATTAGTAACATAAAAAGAAAGAAAACAAATCAACATTTCTCAGATTGGAGCCAACTATTATTGATCGTGTGAGCGCTGGAACACAGAGCCATGTAGAAAACCAGCTGAATTAATATTATCTGACGTTCATCCTTTATCAAGAACAAGTGTCTGCAACCTGTGGCTCTTATTTGGACCTTACACAATGGCTCCTAATAACTGGCTAAAATTGTAGTTATAATTTTCAAATATGCAGCTTTAAGCAGCTTCTCGGTTCTTTCATGGAATATTTGCATTGCATTTCCACAAATAAATGAGAATGCAGGAGGGTCACTCAAGGATAATTTTGGTCACTGTCAGCCTGATAACTCTGCTCTCTGTTGTGAGGTCTTTCTAAACTCAGCTTAGTTTTTACATAACTAGAGTTTAACTTTTTGTCTTCAAGATCTGCCATCAGTCAGCTTTCTGACATGACTCTGCATTTAATTTCATTTCCATTAGAACAGAAATAAATATGCCAACACTTACTGGCATGAGGAAGAGCCGGAGCTCAGCTTTTGGCTTTAGTTACCAACGACGCCACCTGCCAGACGAGATGCATTTAATTCACTCATTTAAAATGTTAAAGCCAAAACCCTGCTGTTCAATTATATATTCATTGCAAACAGCCTGGTTGTGAGCGATGGTGGTCATATGTTGTAGAAAACAGTGAAATCATATCATATTAAAATGTTACTGCATGAATAAAATAATTTGTTTTTGCTGTGGTTTATTTTGGAGGATTTTTAAAGGTTCCATCAGTGGCGCCCCCAAGGGATGGCCAGGAATGGTTGAGGCCATCCCTAGAAAATGGGACCACATCAGTCCGGTTCTGACCTCCCTGCACTGGTTTCCAGTCTGTTATCCTTCTCGCTTTAAACTCTTGGTCTTTGTTTTAAATTTCTTCCAGGGTGGTGCCGGTCCAGCCTGTCCAAGAGGCCCCGGTCCAGCCTGTCCAAGAGGCCCCGGTCCAGCCTGTCCAAAAGGCCCCGGTCCAGCCTATTCAAGAGGCCCCGGTCCAGCCCGTAAAGAGGCTCCGTCTGCAGCGGCTCCGCCTCCAGTCACGTCACCTCCGGCTGTCCAAGAGTCGTTGTCCCCTCTTCCTCCAGAGTCGTCGTCCCCTCTTCCTCCAGAGTCATCGTCCCCTATTCTTCCAGAGTCGTCGTCCCCTCATCCTCCATAGTTGTTGTCCCTTCCTCATCCTCCAGAGTCGTCGTCCCTTCCTCACCCTCCTCCAGAGTCTTAATCCCTTCCTCTCCCTCCTCCAGTCTTCATCCCTTCCTCACCCTCCTCCAGAGTCTTTGTCCCTTCCTCACCCTTCTCCAGAGTCTTCATCCCTTCCTCACCCTCCTCCAGAGTCTTTGTCCCTTCCTCACCCATCTCCAGAGTCTCCTGTGTCCCCGTCTCCTGTGTCCCTGTCTCCAGAGTTCCCTGTGTCCCTGTTGCCAGAGTTCCCTGTGTCCCCAGCCCCCAACATCTTCGTCCCTTCCTCATCCACCTCCAGAGTCCCTTCCTCGTTCTTCCGCAGAGTTCCCTCTTCGTCCTCCTCCAGAGTCCCCTCTTTTTCCTCCTCCAGAGTCGTCGATCTCTAGACTTCCCTGGTCCTGGCTCCTGACTCCCCGTCGCCGGCCGCCTAGACTTCCCTGGTCCTGGCTCCTGACTCCCCGTTGCCAGCCCCCTAGGCTTCCCTGGTCCCGGCTCCTGACTCCCCGTCGCCGGCCCCCTAGGCTTCCCTGGTCCCTGCTCCTGACTCCCCGTCGCCGGCCCCTGACTCCCCGTCGCCGGCCCCCCAGACTCCCTTGGTCCCGGCTCCTGACTCCCCGTCGCCGGCCACCCACACTCCCCTGGTCCCTGGTCCCCTTGTCTTGTGTTTTCTGTTGTCTTGTGGGCATCTGGTATCCGCCCCTTGGGGGGGGGGGGGGGGGGGTACTGTCATGGTCTGCGTCTCCCTCATGTGTCCCCTTGTGTTCTCCATCCCCCCAGGATCACCCTATGTGTCTCCGTGTTCCTCATGTGTCCCCTTGTCTGCAGCCCCTCCAGGTTCTCCTCCCCAGGTATCCCCCTCAGGTCCTGTGCTCCTATTGGTCTCCCCTAGTCACCCCTCTGTAGTCTTTCTATAGGTTCAGCTTTTCATTTAATTAGCCTCTTTTAGTGTGTTTCTTTCTCCACCGTTTTTTAAGTTCTCCTCAGATCATTAGTTGTTTATCTTAATCTTCTTGTCTTCAGGTTTTGTTTTTACTCTCAGGTCATGTTATTTTCTAGCCTAGTGAACTAGACCAAATTCTTGCTTTGCAAAGAATGGTCTAGGCACGCTCCATTGGAACCTCAGCAGCTCCTACCAGGACTCTGGCTAGCCAATCACAGCTCTCTAGAGGGGTTTCAAACACATAAAGAGCTGTGATTGGTCCATAATGGTGGGCCAATCTTAGTGCTCTATCTGCTTAGTGAACAAATCACAGAGCTTTATCCGCTTTGTGGGCCAATCAGGGCACTCTATATGCCTGGTGGGTGGGATGATGCAACAGAGTGAAACAAGAGTATGTCACATTCATTGTCCAGTGCAATGCGGAGATCATTTGAAAGACAACGGTAGAACCCGCCCCACAACCGAGAGCCGTCAATGGAGCATGGCCAGACTAAATAATACATTTATTTAGTCTGGCTTGCCAGGCTAGTTATTTTCCCCTCCTCGGCTAACTTTCCCCTCACTGATTAGATAATTGATTTCACTAGGGTTCTCTCCCCACGCACCTGCAGCTCATCTCCCACTCATCCTGCCCCAGTGTATTTAACCCTGCCTGCGTCTCAGTGTGGTGTTGGTTCGTTGTTTCGTGTCAGTGTTGTTTTGTCCTGACTCCCCGTTGCCGGCCCCCTAGGCTTCCCTGGTCCCTGCTCCTGACTCCCCGTCGCCGGCCCCTGACTCCCCGTGGCCAGCCCCCCAGACTCCCCTGGTCCCTGGTCCCCTTGTCTTGTGTTACCCACCTTCTAGATCTCTAGGTTTCTTGGCTTTGTTCCACGTTTTTGTTTTCTCGTTGGACTATTCATCTTAATAAAGATGTTTCATTTTACATCCTCTCCTGCTCCTTGTCGTACTAGGTTTCTGCACATCGGGTCCTACTCCTCCACCTCTCAACATGACATTTAGGTTCCAGGTGTCACCGTTTGATTAGCTTTTGGTAACAAAAGTACCTTCTGTGCTTTCTGGTTTCACCCTGGAGGCAAAATCATTATTTCTTGGTGCCTGATCTGTAAAAATATTACTATAATAAAATTTATTCCACGTGTGAAGCCAGATAAAAAGCTGGACCCAAAGTTTCCTGGTAAAATCAGGATTATTATTAATTCCCTTTCTTTATAGTCTGCTACATAAAATGTTACATTACAGAGAACATGCACATTGCAGCTAACAGGATTTATATTTTATACTGAAGCATCTGCTGTACTTCTCCATAATTGACTGGATCCATTTTGAATTCTGACAGATGGAAGACGAGCCAACCATCCCAAAAAGGCGATTGGAAAACCAAATGTAGCCGTGCACCATATCCTCTGCTGCACTTCTGAACTTGTTACCCTCTCACTCAGACTTGACTTCATGTCTTCACATCTCACTGAAGACAGAATGACCTCTCAACTGGAGTCTCTTATAATGTTCTCGCACAAAACATTTAAAGAACTTTCCTTTTCTTCCCTAACTTTCTGTTTTTTTATTCTGGGCTAGATTGCACCCCCCCAAACTAAATCATTAATCCTAACAGAAAAGTTGTTCGCTTTATGGAAAATTACTTTTACTGCAGTAAAATTTCTTGTATGTTTGAATCTTTGCAGGGTCAGATGAGGTCATCTTCTTGGAACATAATTTAAAAGCAGAAATCTTTTGCTGTTTTTTTTGTTAGTTTGCCACTGAGAGCTTTGAGTTTGGCCAACAAACCTTCAGATTTATTTTTCTTAGAGCTGCTGTAGCATTACCACATGATGTCCTCTGGCCTTTTGTGTTTTCAAAGTGATATCCAGGCATTGTGTCGACCGCTACAGCGAGCTAAACTCTGTTTTCCCTTCTGAAAATGGAAGATTTAACAGAAGAAACAGGGACTTGCACTCTGGTGCAGTTGCTTAACCAGCTTCTTTTTTTTTTTTTTAAATAAAAGGAACAACAAACCAGCTGTTCACTGTTGACATCTTGGCCAAGATGCTTCAAGATTGCGGAGCAAATTTAAAGGTCATTTTAGCACATACTGGCTCAAGAAAATGATTTAAAAATATGAAAAATTGCATAGTATGCCTTAAATAAAGTTGCACAGACCTCTCCAGCTTGTGAGGGTGTAATCTGTTGACTGTGACAACTTGTCCTTAGGTGTAACAATATCATTAATATAAAATATATTTGCTCCACCAAGCAAATCAATCCTTCTAAAGTTTTGGGAATATGATGAGTGTATGATTCACAGCTGAAGGGAGACAAAGTGGCTGTTGGTTAAAAATATGTAAAATTATTTATCAAATCAATATTTTTTAGAAAATAATTTTAAAATGTTTGTGGCAGTGCACCTGAATATGTTTTAAATCATGATTGCACTCCCTTATTTGTCTGTTTCCTTGTCATGTAAAATGATCTCTGAATTTACAGTATTTTACACAACTCATGGCTGAAATCAGAACCGTCTGTCAGGGTGCGCTGGTGAGTGGAGCGGAGGTGAGGATCCAAATGCAGGGGAGAAAGCAGGCAGGCAGACAAACTGGACAACTGAAAGGGTTTTAATGATTCACGCATGCAGGACATGGAAACAATGAAGCAACAAGAGACAAAGGACTGGAGGGGTTTAAATACAGGAGGGCTGGGAGCTTGGGTGATTGGGAAACAAGAGGCAGGTGGGAGCAATCAACAGGGACACAGGCTGAACCACATGGAGAGACAGGACAGGGTGTGACAGTACCCCCCCCCCCCCCCCCCCCCCTCAAAGGGCGGCTTCCAGAAGCCCACAGGAACACAGAACAGGGCCGGAGGAGGGGGACCCGGATGGAGGGCCGAGAGGGACAGAGGGCCCGATGATCAGGAGGCAGGGACCAGCAGAGTCCGGGGGCCTGCACCCAGGGCAGAGGAGGCAATAACGACGACGGGCTCTTGGGGGCCTGCGCCTGGGGCAGAGGAGGAGGCGACGACGGGCTCTTGGGGGCCTGCGCCTGGGGCAGAGGAGGAGGCGACGACGGGCTCTTGGGGGCCTGCGCCTGGGGCAGAGGAGGAGGCGACGACGGGCTCTTGGGGGCCTGCGCCTGGGGCAGCGGAGGAGGCGACGACGGGCTCCTGGGGGCCGGCGTCTATGGCAGAGGAACTCTGTAGACTGGGGCGGGGACAGAGTCTCTGCAGGCTGGGCCGGGGACATAGTCTCTGCAGGCTGGGCCGGGGACAAAGCCCCTTGGACAGGCTGGACCGGAGACTCGTAGAAGAGCTGGACCGGATACGGTATGACCTCCAGAACCACCGTTGGCACTGGAGACGGTGGAGACGTCGGACTAGAGGGAGCGCCGACCTCTGGACAGGAGAGAGCGCCGACCTCTGGACAGGAGAGAGCGCCGACCTCTGGATAGGAGAGAGCGCCGACCTCTGGACAGGAGAGAGCGCCGACCTCTGGACAGGAGAGAGCGCCGACCTCTGGACAGGAGAGAGCGCCGACCTCTGGACAGGAGAGAGCGCCGACCTCTGGACAGGAGAGAGCGCCGACCTCTGGACAGGAGAGAGCGTCGACCTCTGGACTGGAAAGAGCATCCTCAGACGAGGCAACTTCAGACGAGCCGACTTCGGAGGAGGAGGCGATGTCATCGGACGAGCCGACTGCAGAGGCGATGTCATCGGACGAGCCGACTTCAGAGGCGGCGACTTCAGAGGCGACGTCGTCAGACGAGCCGACTTCAGAGGCGGCGACTTCAGAGGCGACGTCGTCAGACGAGCCGACTTCAGAGGCGGCGACTTCAGAGGCGACGTCGTCAGACGAGCCGACTTCAGACGAGCCGACTTCAGAGGCGACGTCGTCAGACGAGCCGACTTCAGAGGCGGCGACTTCAGAGGCGACGTCGTCAGACGAGACGACTTCAGACGAGCCGACTTGGGAGGCGACGTCGTCGGACGAGCCGACTTGGGAGGCCACGTCGTCGGACGAGCAGACTTGGGAGGCGACGTCGTCGGACGAGCAGACTTGGGAGGCGACGTCGGACGAGCAGACTTGGGAGGCGACGTCGGACGAGCAGACTTGGGAGGCGACGTCGGACGAGTAGACTTGGGAGGCGACGTCGTCGGACGAGCAGACTTGGGAGACGACGTCGTCGGACGAGCAGACTTCAGAGGCGACGTCGTCGGACGAGCAGACTTCAGAGGCGACGTCGTCAGACGGGCCGACTTCAGAGGCGGCGACTTCAGAGGCGGCGACTTCAGAGGCGACGTCGTGAGACGAGACGACTTCAGACGAGCCGACTTGGGAGGCGACGTCGTCGGACGAGCAGACTTCAGAGGCGGCGACTTCAGAGGCGACGTCGTCAGACGAGCCGACTTCAGAGGCGGCGACTTCAGAGGCGACGTCGTCAGACGAGCCGACTTCAGAGGCGGCGACTTCAGAGGCGACGTCGTCAGACGAGCCAACTTCAGAGGCGGCGACTTCAGAGGCGACGTCGTCAGATGAGCCAACTTCAGAGGCGGCGACTTCAGAGGCGACGTCGTCAGACGAGCCGACTTCAGAGGCGGCGACTTCAGAGGCGACATCGTCAGACGAGCCGTCGTCAGACAAGCCGACTTCAGAGGCGACGTCGTCAGACGAGCTGACTTCAGAGGCGGCGACTTCAGAGGCGACGTCGTCAGACGAGACGACTTCAGACGAGCCAACTTGGGAGGCGACGTCGTCGGACGAGCAGACTTGGGAGGCGACGTCGTCGGACGAGCAGACTTGGGAGGCGACGTCGTCGGACGAGCAGACTTGGGAGGCGACGTCGTCGGACGAGCAGACTTGGGAGGCGACGTCGTCGGACGAGCAGACTTGGGAGGCGACGTCGTCGGACGAGCAGACTTGGGAGGCGACGTCGTCGGACGAGCAGACTTGGGAGGCGACGTCGTCGGACGAGCAGACTTGGGAGGCGACGTCGTCGGACGAGCTGACTTCAGAGGCGACGTCGTCAGACGAGCCGACTTCAGAGGCGGCGACTTCAGAGGCGGCGACTTCAGAGGCGGCGACTTCAGAGGCGGCGACTTCAGAGGCGGCGACTTCAGAGGCGGCGACTTCAGAGGCGGCGACTTCAGAGGCGGCGACTTCAGAGGCGACGTCGTCAGACGAGATGACTTCAGACGAGCCGACTTGGGAGGCGACGTCGTCGGACGAGCCGACTTGGGAGGCGACGTCGTCGGACGAGCAGACTTGGGAGGCGACGTCGTCGGACGAGCAGACTTGGGAGGCGGCGACGTCGTCGGACGAGCAGACTTGGGAGGCGGCGACGTCGTCGGACGAGCAGACTTGGGAGGCGGCGACGTCGTCGGACGAGCAGACTTGGGAGGCGGCGACGTCGTCGGACGAGCAGACTTGGGAGGCGGCGACGTCGTCGGACGAGCAGACTTGGGAGGCGGCGACGTCATCGGACGAGCCGACTTCAGAGGAGACGTCATCAGAGGCGTCGACTTCTGGACAGGAACGGGCGTCGACTTCTGGACAGGAACGGGCGTCGACTTCTGGACAGGAACGGGCGTCGACTTCTGGACAGGAATGGGCGTCGACTTCTGGACAGGAACGGGCGTCGACTTCAGGACAGACACGGGCGTCGACTTCAGGACAGGAACGGGCGTCGACTTCAGGACAGGAACGGGCGTCGACTTCAGGACAGGAACGGGCGTCGACTTCAGGACAGGAACGGGCGTCGACTTCAGGACAGGAACGGGCTTCGACTTCAGGACAGGAACGGGTGTCGACTTCAGGACAGGAACGGGCTTCGACTTCCATCGACTTCAGGTCCGGGGGCGTCGGCTTCGGGTCCGGAGGCGTCGACTTTTGGTCCGGAACCAGAACCATCTGCTTCGGGGTCAGAATCGTCTGCTTCTGGGCCGGAACCGGAACCGTTTGCTTCGACGCCCGAACCTTCGGCTTCTGGGCCGGAACCGGAACCGTCTGCTTCGGGGCCCGAACCTTCTGCTTTTGGGCCGGGATCGCCTGCTTCCGGACCGGTATCATCAGTTTCTGGGCTGGAGGCAGAGCTGCTGCAGGAGGAGCTGCCTGGCCAGGCTGGACCAGATGCGGTGCGACCTCCGGGACCACCGCTGGAACTGGATGCGGAGCGTCCACCGGGGCCACTGCTGGAGCTGGCTGCGACAGAGCAGGTGGTGCTGAGAACTGTGAAAGCAGGGAGGACAGACCGTCCAGCTGACGCTCCTTAAGGCTGAGGGTCCAATGGAGCTGGGCCAGCTTAGCCCGGAGATCGGCGAGCTCCGCTGGGTGAACACCGGGCTCGCTCGTCTGGTCCTGAGATGAGGAGGATAGAGCGTCCAGGCGGGATTCCTGGAAGCTGATGAGCTGGCGGAACCGGCCAAGCTCCGCCTGGAGACTGACGAGCTCAGTCAGCTGGGCTGCGGCCAATGCTCCTCCCTCAGCAGATGACGGAGGCGCCGATTGGGTCGGAGGTCTGGCCGGGGGCTTGTCCAAACTGCTGCGCAGAGCAGGGGCAGCGGCGGGCACACAACTCCATCCCGGTACACAGGACTGCGGGGCAGCCCGGCGTCTCTCCCCACGCCATGGACCAACGCCGGGGGAGCACACAGCCAGACGGGTGCCCACGTAACTGGAGTGATCCGAACGCGTCTCGCGATCCGGTCTCTCATCAGGCGCTGGGAGGGTGGAGAGGAAGGCCGAGGGTGCACGCTGACGCCGTCGTCCGCGGCGAGGCGGAGCTGGAGCTGGAGCTGGAGAAGCCGGGTGGTGGCTTGGAGCGAGCCACTGGAGCAGGTACTCCCTCGGGAGAATCTCCCCGCTGGGTCCTTCAACTGGGGGTTGCTTCATTCTGTCAGGGTGCGCTGGTGAGTGGAGCGGAGGTGAGGATCCAAATGCAGGGGAGAAAGCAGGCAGGCAGACAAACTGGACAACTGAAAGGGTTTTAATGATTCACGCACGCAGGACATGGAAACAATGAAGCAACAAGAGACAAAGGACTGGAGGGGTTTAAATACAGGAGGGCTGGGAGCTTGGGTGATTGGGAAACAAGAGGCAGGTGGGAGCAATCAACAGGGACACAGGCTGAACCACATGGAGAGACAGGACAGGGTGTGACACCGTCCTTCACAGATTAAAAACAATATCTTCAGTTTGACTTGTGTTTTTAACACTTTTTATAATTGTGGGTAAAAGCTTGAAAAAACTGTTTTGAACAAACAAAAATGATCATTTTGCTTTAAACTTTCACTAAACAGCCACAAAAAGTAATAAAACGAGCTGCAATCATTAACATTACACTGCAAAAACTGATTTTCCAAAATGTGATTAAAATACTTGCTTTTATCTTGTTTTTAGTGTACAAATATGTTTTCATCTGCAAAAACAGTCAAATAAGGTATACCGTAAATCCTCTAATACAGGCCTGGGCCTTCATTCACTCAAGCAAATCCTGGTTCAGGACTTTATTGGAAGGAGGTCAGAATTAGAGGCAGGCCTCAATTTCAATTTGAGCAAAACAAACAACCAGTAGAATGAATAAAAACAAGATTTTGTGTCTATTTGAACCTATAAAACACTAGGTTTGTTTACTGATAATGTACAGTTAGCATTGTGCGTACATATGCATATAGAGCATATACAACAAACACCGTTATCTCAGGGTCAGATGCACTTGTTAGAGGAACTAGCAGATCGTCAAGGCAGAGGACAGCTTCAGACGACAGGACTTAAAGATTATTTCCTGATATTTGTACATCTCACCTCTGATTGGCTAACAGCAACGCCACCACATTTACTCTGCAACATTGATGTTTTATCTCCACAGTGGAGTTGCTAATGTTAGCGGTTAGTTTCTACGAGCTGAGGCATTCTCTGCTGTTTCCCGGACGTTAAACCAACAACTCCCCTTCCTGTCTTGAGTCAAGATGGGTGAGTCCATGAATGCTAATTCACAGTGTGATGTAGATATATGAGGATGTTCAAATCCTAGCATTTCACTGTCTGTTGTCTATCAAAAGCTAATGCAGGAGACAGGTGTGGGTGACTTTTTTCATGCTCAGCCTGCAGAAAACTGATTAAAATCAGCAAGGATCATTTAAAAAATGTGTTTTTCAAGCAGTTAAGTTTAGTGGAGCCAGTTGGTATAACTTGGTTAAGTAAATTCACCATTTTTTAGAGTGTAGAGTACAGTTTGAATAATTTGTTTTTCTTGTGGTCATTTAAAAGAAACATTCAGCAGAACAACTCTGCTAGATTGAAAGAAGGTCAAATGTACTGTGTTCATTAAAAAAGGGTACACATTTTTTTAGATGTTGTTTTTCTGTGTAACACACAAATCTGATCTGCATGCAAAACTAAATTCAGCCTCAGAGGTGAGCCATAATGGTATTTTTTAATAAATCAGGTGGTTAAGCCAAACCTGTTTGTGTCATTGCTGTTGCTTTGAGTGAAGGCCACTTCAGGGTTTTTCAAAATAAAACTGTGCATTAGCTCCATAATATTATTCATCCTGATTAGAATCAATAGTTGTGAGGTGTTTGAGTGAATTATGCACCCAGAGATTTAAAAGCAGCTTCATTAAAGCAAAACAGCAGCGTGTCTGCCATCTGAAGGTTTCTGCTGATCTGGAAGGAGAGATGAAGCATTTATTACACCCTGGAGGAATTAACACACTTTAAAATTCCTCCCACAGTCAAACGAGCCCTTATTTAGCAACATTTCCATCCTGTTTCATAATACGGCTCATATTAGCCACAAGTTATTCTCGGCTGTCGCCCTGAGATCATGTTGACCGGGTGTTTCATCGCAGAATAATTCAAAGCAGGTTGTGAAAAATAGTCAGTTAAATGAAAACACATCTCTTCAGCTTTATATTGGTAGGGTAGGTGCTAAGATCTTCATAGAGCTTCTATTCAAAATTAAAAATTTTCTGATTTAAAATTATTATTTGGTTGAATGTTATCTCAGAACCCAAAATATCTTTACAGCTATTAAAATCAACACTAAGCAGTTTTAAACACTTACAAATTCTTTAAAAGTGGCGTTCAGTGATTGTGTTGGTAGGAACTTCACGTGGGACAGCCGTCTGCTGATCAGAAACAGCACTTTTGTGAAGCAGGCAGATGTCCTAGGAGGTGATCTTTAACTGCTTAGTGGCTAGTAGCTCACTAGCCAAAAGGCTAGCCATTAGCCTTTTCAGTTTACTGACCATCAATAAAAAATTTTAAAAAGAAGAAGAAAAAAAAAGAAGTTGGCTTTTTTGTTGGCATCATGATGGAGCCTGCTAGAAGTAAAAGTAAGAGTAATGTCATTGGGGGTGAAGAAAAGAGCTTAAACCAGAGTGAACATACACTCATTCAAGGAAGCTAAAGGAGGCTAGGAAATCATGGGCTGATGATGACCTGGCTTTGTTGCTACTGGACTTGGTCCAGACCAGGAAGCAGAGTCGTAGTTTAACACACCCCTCTGCAGCTTCTGTACTGTTACCCACCCACTACCCCATTGAGACAGTGTCCTGCCCACGGCCAAAATCACACAAATAAATATCAGGCTTAATAAAGCAAATCATGGAAATCTCATAAATATTAGAACAAATTCAACTGAGCAGAAAATTAGAAAAATTAAATGTGGGTTGTTGAACATTAGATCCGTTTTTTCTAAGACTTTGTTAGTTAATGACTTGATTTGTGATAATCAGATCTCTTTGCTCTCTCTCACAGAATCCTGGCTGCAGCAAGAGGACTATGTTAGCTTAAACAAGTCGACTCCTTCAAATTATTTAAATCATCATATTGCTCAAAGTACAGGGCGAGGAGGAGGAGTAGCAACCATTTTTCATTCGGACTTATTAATCAGTCCCTTACCAATTAATAGCTACAGTTATTTTGAACATCTTTTTCCTAATCCAGATTGTAAAACTGTAAAACCATTCTTGTTTGTAGTTTTATATCGGTCCACCAGGCCCTTACTCTGAGTTTTTGGATCAGATCTCTGATTTTTTATCTGATTTGGTGCTAAATACTGATACGGTCATTATAGTGGGGAATTTTAACATTCATGTGGACATTGAAAATGATAGCCTCAATGTAGCCTTTAGTAATATCTTAGACTCAATTGGTTTTCATCTTTTAAATCAACTGTTCCATCTTTACTGTCCTCAGCATCTCAGAGGAACGTAGCAGAGGGCAATATTTTCATTTCTAGCCCTTCACAAATTGATGCTTTAGTTCATAATGTTACTTCCTCTTTATGTGCGGCATTAGATTAATTTGCCCCCTTAAAAAAGAAGGTAATTAGGGACAGGAAGTTGGCTCCCTGGTTTAATACGAACTAAATTGGAGAGAACATGGAGCTCTACGCACCAGGAGGAGTCCTACTTATCCTGGAAATATAGGCTGGTGATTTATAAAAATAAGCTTCAACAAGCTAGAACTGCTTATTTGTCATCGCTGATTGGAGAGAATAAGAATAATCAAAAATTTCTTTTCAGTACAGTTGCCAAACTTACACAGAATCATAGCTCTGAACCATCTATTCCCTTAGCCCTCAGCAGCAACGACTTTATGAGATTTTTCACAAGTAAAATTAATTCTATTATTAACATCTATTATATACAAAATCATTAGCATCCTCCCTATTGCGATGTATTCTTCCTCAGTAAGTGAGGCAGCATCTGAGGTAACTGTAGAACCTCATCTGTTTTTGAACCGTTTTGATCCAGTTGAGCTTTCAGAGTTATCAAAAATATTAGCCTCATCTAAACCTTCAACTTGAATTTTAGATCCAATCCCAACCAAATTATTTAAAGATGCATTTCCTTTGGTTACTGCCCCCATTCTAGATATAATCAATCTATCCGTAGTAAATGGGTATGTACCACAGGATTTTAAGGTTGCTGTAATCAAACCTTCACTTAAGAAGCCTTCTCTGGATCCAGATGACCCAATGAATTATAGACCAATATCTAACCTTCCATTTTTATCCAAAGTCCAGGAGAAAATAGTGGCCATCCAAGTATGTGAGCATTTAAACACTAATGCTCTGTTTGAGGAATTTTAGTCTGGTTTTAGAGCATCACAGCACTGAAACTGCGTTAGTGAGAGTTACAAATGATATTCTCATGGCCTCAGATAAGAATCTTGTGTCTGTTCTAGTCTTGTTAGATCTCAGTGCTGCCTTTGACATAGTTCATCACAAGGTTCTTTTAGAAAGACTTGAACATGTAGGGATCAAAAGAACAGCGTTAGGCTGGTTTAAATCCTACCTGTCTGATAGATTTCATTTTGTAAATGTACATGACAAATCGTCTTCATACTCCAGGGTTACTTGTGGAGTACCACAGGGTTCAGTGCTTGGACCAATTCTTTTTACTATATTGGTAAAATTATTAGACAGCATGGGATAAACTTTCACTGTTATGCTGACGATACTCAGTTATACCAGAAATCTAGAAAAGGAAATTGCTTAGTCAATCACCTGACCTGAATGGCATTACATGAATCTCCGAAAACAAAGTAAGGAACCTTGGTGTTATCTTTGACCAGGACATGTCATTCAAATCCCAGGTTAAACAGGTTTGTAGGATTTCCTTTTTCCACCTTCAGAATATTGCTAAGATTAGAAGCATCCTTTCCAGGAGTGATGCTGAAAAACTAGTTCATGCATTTATTACATCAAGACTGGATTACTGTAATTCATTACTCTCAGGAAGTCCACAGAATGTAGTTAAAAGACTTCAGCGTGTCCAAAATGCTGCAGCTAGAGTTCTGATGAGAATTAAAAATAGAGATCACATCTCTCCTGTCTTAGCTTCCCTACATTGGCTACCTGTTAAATTCAGAATAGATTTTAACATCCTTCTTCTCACATATAAAGCTCTTAACAATCAAGCTCCATCATACATCAGTGACCTGATTGTTTGTATCTTCTGTAGGGTTTGGTAAAATGAGTGCTTTAAGAGCTCAACAGATATATTACCACTACTTATCACCAATAAGCTATGATACTCTATCTAAATATAGAATATCACCCTGCCTGGTCTTTATTGTGCTTTAATCAGAAGATTCTAGGGTTCTTTATTTATTAGGGGATTGTGCACACTTCGTTTTGATTCAGAAAACAGGTTTATAAAAGTAAGAATTTATTTTACCAACAATTAAAACATGACAAGTTAACTAAGCATTTACTGTGATGGATGGAACTAGAGGTGATGTATGAAACCTATGTGTGAATGTGGTTAGTCAGAACTTCCGTATCTAGGAGAGCTGAATTCTGGATGTAAAAGAATTTGGTTTGTGTTAAGCTATGAAGCCGATTATAATCAAAGCACATTCAGATGCAATCTGTCATGTCTACTTCACCTGTTTTCGGAGACCCTCTTGGTGGATCCAAAGGTCAGAGAGGTCGGATGACCTCTGGCACCAGAGGGCTGTAGAATACCGTGGCACCAATCCTTCAAGTAGTGGTAATCCCCTGTCAGAGTCTTACTCCACCCACATTTCATATTTGAAAAATGCGGCCCAAAGAGGCGTTTCCTGTAAGACCGAGAAGGCGGAGCTACGACCGTGATTGACATACTGAAATTTGAATACAGATGGCGACGGAGAGCTACAGTAGCTCAGAGCAGTCATTCGAGGTGGAGGACTTTTCCCCACCTTCTTCCCCAGAGGATAGGGAGGAGGGCTTATTGGGGGAAGCAAGCGGTCCTGAACCGTATCTTTTTGAGCCACTAGCTCGTGAGTTGTCAGAGGCCCCTGGAGCCGAGCCAGCAGGAGTATCAAGGCATCAAATGGGTCCAGTCTCTGAGTGGTAAGTAGCTTTTAGCCACAGCTAGCTATATTTAGCTTAGCTAAAAGTAATATTGTATGACTGCCTCAACAGGTGCACCTGCGGCCACTGCACATCATTGTCTGCCAGAGAAAATGTGTGCTGCAGAGAAACGCCCAAGGTATAAAAATAAAAGTACCCCACCATGAGAAAAGCATTCTGTAATGTACACATTTGTTACACAATCACTAACATCATACTAATATTGAACTCTTATAGCCCTGATATCAGTTGTTCTTTGTCATAGGTAATGCTCAGGTGTCAGCAGGTGGGTGTAACCTCCTGCATAACAGAGCATCCTGGTTTTGAGGCTGTTGCTCTGAATCCCTACGTGTTGCAGGCAGTTTATGGCACCTTTCTGCAACTCTATGGGGAGATGCAGGAGACTACGCTCAACAGGTAAGACAACTGTCAAAATAATTTTTTTATGAATACTTTGTAACTCATACCACCTCTTTCTCAGCTGTTACAGACATCTGGCGTACCGGAATGTGGTCAGGTGGTGTTGGGGTTACCTGGGACAGCACGTTCGTGTTGTGATCCCGTCATGCGCTGTCTCCAGAATAAGGCAGGAGTTCCCAGAAGACGGTGCATACAAAGGATTCCTCCCTCCTCTGAACTAATATATATTTTTTGGATTAAATAAATGTTATAATACATATTTCCTGTATTGATTCCTGTCCATAAAAAGCTGCATAAATCACAAAACGGTAAATGCACTTCTTTACACTTTGACATTATTTATATATACACACATATAGCCACACACTTTCAAATGAGCTCTTACAACAGTAAGGTTCTAATTCGAGGTTAATTAATGCTGCTGTAACAAGTGAGTTTACACCCTGTGTGATTAATGAAGTCTATTCTAGAGCAGGTTCAATTAGGTAAAAATGAATGATAATTTAATAAATGTGATATATGTATTTATACACATCAAAATATCAATATAATTGTATTTAAAATGACACAATTGCGCTTTAAAGATAACATTTATTATAGCTACTACTAAGACAACGTTAGATTACAATCTGATCATAACTTTCATGATTTTTGACAAAACTCTAAACCACAAGCAGAGATTCTGGAGCCATGTGAGGATAGGTTGGGCCATCAGTGATGTTTCTTTGGTTCCTTAGACTGGAGGTAGCTTTCACTGTGATGACAAACGTGGAGATGGATCCCGGGAGCACAGGCTTTTCTGTAACAATATCAGGAGGCTCTGAGGAAAAAAGTAATATTAGTATGACTAGTATGACTTACAAAAGCAAGATTGGTGAGTTTTGCTATGTTACATACGGCCAAGATTTTCAAGTTGTATGGGAGCCACAGAGCAGAAAGGTGTAGAGATCAATAGACATCTGGGAGGTGGACAGCATGAGTCACGAGTGGATGAGCATAAAGATCCATAATGACGACAGGTAACTCCTCTGTCGTACAGTGGTGAGCAGCCTGGCTGAGGAGGAGAAAAGGAAAAACCACACAGAGTAGAGTACTAACTAATAATTACAATCTCTTGTTGTGTAGCTCACCTTACGTGCACTTTAAAACCTGGACCTGTGCCTGCTCACAGCATCCCGTTTATCTGATCTTTGGAACTGGGCACAGAGAGGTTCTGGAACCGGAATTTTGTCCGAGTACTCCTGATATGGGAGAGGATCCACCACCACAGAGTCGAACAGCAGATCCATAAGCTTGTGCACATATACTGGAAAAGGGTTTTCAGTATTACAATAGCTCTCCATGACATCATTTTGGTTTTATCATACAATATCTGACATACATGAGGTTGGATTGGTCTTCAGGGCTCTCACTGTGTAGTCTCCATGTTTGTACTTTGGGTACACTACAGCATATCTCAGCTCACCAGTTGCTGTTGCTGCATGTGAGCATGCTGCATTTTCATTATAGTGCATTGCAGCAATTTGTAATCTGAAATAATCAAATAAACAAACCATGTAGATTTTAGGCAAAATTCTACATTTCATTCTAAAATTTGAACAATTAGAGGCATTAATTTGAACATTTGTTGTATTCATTACCTAGACAGCATTCCTTTGAAGGAGAAGACCTGACTTTTTGGAGTAAATCTGATGATGAGGCTGTGGAAAGCCTCCAAGGTGGATGTGTGGTACACAGGGCTTATCTTCTCTACGTCCTTCACAAACCGTGGAGCTAACAGAATGGCAGTGAGCTTCTCACATGATGCTGTGCCTACGTAGAAAATGTTAATTACAAAAATTACAATTTGATCAACTTTAGAATGTTGCTATTATTTCATTGAGAAAAAGTTACCCATAGCTGACATTTTTAGATGACAAATGTATGAAAGAGTGACTAATAGTGCTGTAGACAGGTGTGGGCATTACTCACGGCATTTTAGTACATATTATGTCAATTATGGCTGTTCTGCCTAAAACCATGAGTTGTGTGGCGCACTCGTGTGTTTAAATTTCTGCACAGCATTTTATTCTTAGTAATTAATTGCTGTTGGCCAAATGGTGGTGTGTGACCTTAGCAGCTACATGTGACGTCTGTAACTCTCATGCTCCAAAAATATTTCTCCATGTTGAAGGAGGTGAAGACAAATATTCTTTTGTGGGGTGACATGTTCTAAATGTAAAGAAACCAAACAGTAAAGGCTCAGCTGTAATGAGTACATGCTACACTTACTTGGTTTGAGCCACTGTCTTGCCTGTTCTCCATCCAGAGGTGCATGCAGACAGCTAGGGAACAGGGCGTCGTCATGGCTGTGCACATTTTGGATGTGGTTGGCAACAGAAATCCACTTTGCTACTGCCTCCTGTCCTGAGGAGGAACTGGATGCCGACCAGTAGAGGTGGTTCACCACACTTTGCTTCCACAGTCTCACATCCTGGGTCGTCTTTCTCTTCCCCAGCTCTTCGATTTTCTTACCAATTTTTGGAGAGCCAAACAGACCCACATTTAAAATAGAAAAAAAAATCCTGTAATATTCACTATATACATCCCCAAAGATTACCTTTTCCCATATGCCAGGGGTCAAAGTAGTGACTGATTTCCTTTTTTTCCTCCCGCAAATACTTCTGCACTCCTGTGTGGAGGTCAGTCACGACTTGCTGCACATCGACCCCCCTCTCCAAAAGTGTGCTCAGACTTCTCACAAATCCCTCCTTCTCCATTCGCACACTATTTCCAACTTCATTTCTCTGAAAATAAACATAATTCTCCATTGATCTGTGAATAATTAACCATGAAATGCATTGGAATCATCAGGTAATGTTGTACCTGTACAAGTTGGATATCAATAACTTTGTTTCTTTTGAGATCCATCATGGTGTAGCTGCCATATGTGGCTGAGTGTCCTTCAAGAAATGCAAGTTATTACTTAATTTACATTTGATAGCAAAGGAATAAAATAAATAAATGTAAACGTATTCACAAGGTGAATCAGCTCGCATGTCACCACCAAGAGTCACAGGTCCAGATTCAGTAGCCTCCTGGATGATATCAGCTTGCTGTGGCTGCCACTGTTGGAATTAACAGCTTTGCCTGATGTCGTCAGAATGTCTGCTTGGACAGTCCCTGCACATTGAAGGCACCCAGGAACTAAAATATGAAAAGTTACGTCATGAAATGAGAGACGCACAGACCTTATCAAAACCAACCGAAACAGTTTTGGCCTATACCTTAGAAATCTGGCTAAATGATGATCCTGTGAAAAGGACAGCAGCACAGAGCTGGAGGTTTCCTGCTGGGATGCTGTTCACCATAGGCTGACTGGACCACTCATTGTAGAGCTCACAGCATGAACACCGTTGTGTCACACGGAGCAGTGTGCCGACTGTTGTCGTGTTCACAACACAACGACCGGTACAAACGGGACACCTTCTGAACAGCCCCAGCAACGGTTTCTCATGAACAATGTACTTCTTGTCCTTTTGTGGATGGACCTCAGTGAAAGAGCTGTATAGAACACATACATTTATATATATGGTCATATCTAAAAAATTCTAAAATGTTATAATTTTTTTTTACCTTGAACAGTTCACTGAGCTTGCACTGTCATTGAGGTGGAAGCTGGGATCAACAACAGACACCTCATATCGTGGTCTTTTCAGGGGTGTGGACGCAGCTCTGGGACTTTCTGGAAGATGAATTTCCGTCACGGTCCCTGTGTCACAAGACACTGCGGCTGGGAGCTCTAAACTGTGTGGCTATGTAAAATACAAAGAAGCAGCACATTTATAAATGTTTAAAAGAGCATAAAATCACGTGTAAAAATAATCTGTAAAACAAATTAAAACTAGAAGGTAATAATGAAATGTTTACATAGAAGATTATTAAAAATAATTCACCTTTGCTACGTCGATAAGGCTTTACATGAGCCTGGACAAGTGCATTTTTGCAGATTACTAAATCAGTCTGACAGCCAACGTCTTGGGTAGATTTAGCCTGAAAAAAAAAATAGAAGCACATTGTTGTTGTTGTTTATAAAGTCAGATAATATACAAAAGAAACTGTCCGAAATATATATATATATATATATATATATATATATATATATATATATATATATATATATATATATATATATATAGGCGCTTTATGACATTCCTGGTGTGTGATCGTTATTATAACGTAAAAGTCAGTCACATATGATGTGAAGAACCTGAAATGCGACCTCCTGAACAGAATTCCTCACAGAACCGGGTTAGGCTTTGGTGTAAAGCTGGATTTCACGCTGTAATGATGTCTGTCAACTAGTGCTGCGTTAGAGCCACTGTTGCTGAATTACCGACTGACACAAAAAAAACCCGGATTTTCTCCGAGCCTGACAGAAATAGTCATGTGGACCTTTTTGTCGGCCAGGGCTTCGAGAAATGTTCCGATTCGCCGCTGATTCTAACCTTACATCCCGTTCCACATTTTGTGAACTTGACAATTTAGCCCGAAGGCAGTGCAGGCTGATATTAGCTAAATGCAGGGCCAGATTAACACTTTGTTGTACCCTGGGCAACAATATTAAAGGGCCCCATCATCACGACCCAAGGATCACCATATGGTCACATACAGAATATTTTACTGTAATATGCAGTAAATATACTCAATACTTGAATACCTGACATCACGTAACCCGCTCAGGGTAACCTTTGACCCACCTCGTGTGGACTGACCAATGAGGTGAGGGTCTTAACTTGAGGCCCTCTCTTCATTGGTCAGTCTGCACGAAACTGACTCTCAACTGACGTTCAAAGTCATAGGCAGCGAAGCGTCTCTGTGCAGTACAAAAGCCCGGGTGGACAGTTTGTTTAATATAGGGTGATCATATTTCCATTTCCAAACAAGAGGACAGGGGATCTGTGCCTACGACATCACACTATGGCAACGCCACACAAACCACGTTGGGACCCATTTTTTTGTAAGAACTAAATTAATATCAGATTCTGCCAATAAAAGGGCTCTAAAACAATTCATTTGTAAATATTTAGCATATTTACTGCAAAATCTAATTTTTCTGCTTTAATGCTGCAACAAGGTTTTATTAATAATACATTATTATACCTTTTGTTTTACTACAGCATCGGTAAGCTTCCTGTGCACAGATTATTAAGGATGCTTGTTTCAGCTGTCAGATTAGATGTTAGGATCAATGAAAAAATAAGTTGTCACACACTCCATGGAAACTTTCAGATAATCCACAAATAGTGGCTTTCAAATGGTTTTGTTACTTTTTGCAAGTTTAAAAAAGCAGCAGATGAGATGGCATGTCTGATAATTTAGTTTTTCATCTGCAGTGATGTCTGAGGGGCTTTTATAAACACTGTATAACTAATACTCCTGGACAGGGTATGAATTACACAGAGGCTTCTGGGGTGGGGGAGGGGGGTTATGTTTTGCCTTGGCCCCCAAAATGTCTTGAAACGGCCCTGGGTGTGTGACTGAGTTTTGAAGGTGATCTGAATTGTATCAGATGTATAAATATGACATGTGTATAACTTATTGTTTTTTACTGGTAAAAACGTGTAGTGGAGATAAATCTACCTACATTTTACTTTTCAACACTTTGTTTTGTTTTCTTGTTTGTATTTAACTATTTTCCTGTCCTGTCTGTCTCTCATCTTCCTGCATCTCCTCTAAACTCTCCAGAATAACTGATGTTTGGATTCTTACTTTTTCACCTCGTCAGTTACTTTTGAGCAGATCAAAGGGATCTCCTGACCGCAAAGCGGAAAGCACGTTTCGATGCTGCGTCAGTGAGGTGAAATCACCGCAGCACAGGTGATGAGCTCCGCAGTAGCAGAGCGCTTCAGGCACAAATAAGATAGAAAGTAGAGAACATGTGAGGACATGAACGATCGAGTGCTAATTATAGTTTTTTGGTTGCGCCACTTTGAGAATGGACCGTGCGCTGGACGCAGCAGCCTGGAGCGCTGCGCAACAACGATCGACGCTGTGCTGCTGTCTGAGCTCTCTGCTCAAAAGAGTCCAAAAATGATGTAATATAGGTAGAAAACGTTTTTTCCGGCTCCCCTGGATGTGTATGATATACAGCTCCCCATAATTCGATCCCTGCTCCTGGATGAAAAACCGGACATTTTTATCAATACAAGAACCCCCCCAGACGCCCGGACAGAGAGTGAAAAGTGGACATGTCCAGGGAAAACAGGACGGTCACCCTAGTTTAATATAAAGCGGGAGATTACAGATACAGTATTTTGCTTGTGCCCTTGCTGCCCTGGGCCCTTTAGAGTTCGTGGGCCCTGGACAATTGCCCAGTTGCCCATATGGTTGATCCGGTCTTGTTGGGAGCTGACAACTCGAAGACCGTTTGGAGCGGGGAGGTTTTTAATATTGAGACTTTTTGTGCTCTACATTTTATTTTTTTATTTCTACTCTGTACAGAAGAGGATTAGAGCCACTGACAAGAAGAAAAAAAAGAAAAGAAAGAGAATTCTTACTTTTTTCTCAGAATTCTGACTTAATCTTGGAATTCTGGGAAAAAAGTCAGAATTCTTTTCCTTTTCTTTTTTTTCTTTTCAGTGGCCCTAATCCTCTTCTATCTATCTATCTATCTATCTATCTATCTATCTATCTATCTATCTATCTATCTATCTATCTATCTATCTATCTATCTATCTATCTATCTATCTATCTATCTATCTATCTATCTATCTATCTATCTATCTATCATCTATCTATCTATCTATCTATCTATCTATCTATCTATCTATCTATCTACCTATCTATATATCTATCATCTATCTATCTATCTGTCAGGTTCGATGGGCTGAGCTGGAGTGGTTATGAGACCCAGGCGCGGAGAGAATGGTGGATGGAGACTGATATGTGGCAGCGTGGGAAGTTCTCCTCCCGTATGGTTCGTAGAGTTAGTGTCTTAGGTCTTAGAATGGCTTGGCATCTATCGTTAGATGATGACTGAGTGCCGGCTCCGCTGTGACAGGTCCTTAAATAGGCTCAGCGGGATGACGTCACCGGGAAGCGTCGGTGACAGGCATGCTGGGAACTGGAGTGCAGCGCCAGCCCGGCCCGCAGAGGAGGTTAAGAGGAGGAGTTCATGACAGGACCCCCCCCCCCCCCCCCCCCCCCCCGCGAGGGACGGCTCCAGAAGGCCCAGGGCGACGAGACCAGAAATCAGCCAACAGGGAAGGATCCAGAAACGAGCGGGCAGGCTCCCAGCTACGCTCCTCCGGACCGTAACCCTGCCAGTCCACCAAATACTGCCATCCACGGCCCCGGCGGCGGGCGTCCAGAATCTTGCGGACGGTGTAGACGGGGTCCCCATCGACATCTCCATCGACATCTCGGGGCGTCGGCACCCGGGCCGAAGGCGGATGGAGAGGAGAAGACACCACCGGCTTGAGCTGTGAGACGTGGAATACCGGGTGCACCTTAAGAGTGGAAGGGAGGCGCAGCCGGTAAGCGACCGGACCGAGGACATCTCGGACTGGGAAGGGCCCCAAAAAGCGAGGCGACAGCTTCCTGGAACCAGCCGGAAACCGGAGGTTTGCGGTAGAGAGCCAAACCCGGTCACCAGGCTGGAACACAGGGCCGGGCCGGTGGCGGCGGCGGTGTTGTCGGGAGTACTCCGTATTAGCCCGGGTGATGGCGGCGCGAGCCCTGATCCAAGCGAGACGGCAGCGGCGGACCATATCCTGAGCCGCCGGCACCTCCACCTCCGGCACCTGATGGTCGAAAAGAGGGGGCTGGTATCCGTAGCAGGTCTCGAAGGGCGATAGACCCGTGGCGGAGGACGTCTGGAGGTTGTGAGAGAGCTCCGCCCATAGGAGGTAACGAGGCCAGGTGGACGGTTGAGACGAGGCGAAGCAGCGTAAGTAACGCCCAAGCTGCTGGTTTGCTCTCTCCGTCTGACCATTAGTCTGGGGATGATAGCCTGACGACAGACTGGCGGAAGCGCCCACCAACCGACAGAAAGCCTTCCAGAAACGTGAGATGAACTGAGGCCCTCTGTCAGACACCACGTCCTGGGGGAATCCGTGGAGCCTCACCACATGATCGAGGAGGAGCTCCGCCGTTTTCTTAGCCGTGGGGAGCCCTGCCATAGCCACTAAGTGCACAGCCTTCGAAAAGCGGTCGGTGATGGTGAGGATGGTGTCCAGGTGGTCGGCAGCGGGAAGCCCCGTGACAAAGTCCACACCTATGTGCGACCACGGCCTTTTAGGCACAGGGAGCGGTTGCAATTCCCCGGCTCCAGGTTGGGTGGTGGACTTAGACCGGGCGCAAGTGTCACATGCAGCGGTGTATTCACGCACGTCCTGTCTCTTAGAGGGCCACCACAGGGCCCAGCGGAGGAACTGGAAGGTACGAGCCTGGCCTTGGTGTCCCGCGAGCCGTGAACTATGCCCCCACCTCAAGGCCTCCTGTCGACACACGGCCGGAACGTAAAGGCGGTTAGGAGGCGTCTCTGGGTGCGCCGGGTCCGCCGGGAGAGCCGCCCAGATGGAGGCTTCCAGGGGCCATTGCAGGGCGGCCAAGAACCGTTCGGTCGGGAGGATGGACCTCGGTTCAGGAGGCCTTGGATCCTGGGTGTGTTGACGGGACAGGGCGTCCGCCTTGAGGTTCTTTGAGCCGGGGCGGTAGGCGATGTGAAAGTTATAAGGTTCGAAAAAGAGGGCCCACCGGGCCTGACGAGGGTTGAGTTGGCGAGCGGTCTGAATATGGATGAGGTTCTGATGATTAGTCCAGATTAGAAAAGGAGTGGGGGTACCCAGGAGCCACTGTCGCCACTCCTCCAGGGCCCACTTTATCGCCAACAATTCCCGGTCCCCGACCCCATAGTTCTGCTGGGTAGGAGAGAACTTCCGGGAAAAGAATGCGCAGGGATGGAGTTTGGAGTCCTGGCCACGTTGTGACAGTACGGCTCCCGCGCCCGTCTCAGAGGCGTCCACCTCCACAACGAAAGGCCGTGTTAGGTCCGGGTGGAGGAGGATGGGCTCGCTTACAAAGCGGCGGACCAGCTCATGGAAGGCAGCAACGGCCTCCGGGGAGAGGCGGAAAGGGCGAGGCTGATTGGTTGTTTTCGTCAGGGAAGTTAATGGTGACGCCAGGGCGCTGAAGTTGCGGATAAACCGGCGGTAGAAGTTGCAGAACCCCAGGAAACTCTGCAACTGCTTCAGGGTCTTGGGTAGGGGCCACTGCGTGACCGCCTGAACCTTCTGTGGGTCCATGCGCAGGCCCTGGGAGGAGATGATGAATCCCAGAAACGAGGTGGACTCCTGGTGAAAAGCACACTTCTCCAGTTTACAGAATAAGTCGTGCTCCAGGAGGCGTGACAGAACGGCTCGAACATGCTGGGTGTGTTCCTCGGCCGTGCGGGAGTAGATGAGGATGTCGTCCAAATAAACAAAAACCCAACGACCCAGCATGTCACGGAGGACATCAGTGATGAAATGCTGGAAAACGGCCGGGTTGTTGCAGAGACCTAAGGGCATGACCAGGTACTCATAATGTCCAGTGGGTGTAATGAAAGCGGTTTTCCACTCCTCTCCTTCCTTTATGCGGATGAGGTTGTATGCACTGCGGAGGTCCAGCTTGGTAAACAGTGTGGCTTGGGCAGTGGCGTCCAGGGCCGTGCTCATTAAGGGAAGAGGATGGCGGTCCCTGATGGTGATTTTATTCAATCCACGATAGTCTATACAGGGCCGGAGGTCACCTTCCTTCTTCTTCACAAAGAAGAACGCTGTCGCCCCAGGAGACGTGGAATGTCGGATAAACCCCTTCTGGAGAGCCTCATTGATGTAAGCGTCCATCGCCTGGGTCTCTGCCGGGGAGAGCGAGAACAGCCGACCCCGAGGCGGGGTGGTTCCGGGCTGAAGCCTGATCTCCAGATCGTAGGGGCGATGAGGAGGCAGCTTGGTGGTAGGCTCCTTTGCAAAGACCCGAGCCAGATCGTGGTATTGGGGTGGAAGGAGTGTTAAATCCACGTCCTTGGGTGGTGTCTCCCTAGGCTGTGATCCTGGAAGGAGTGTTAAATCCACATCCTTGGGTGGTGTCTCCCTAGGCTGTGATCCTGGAGACGGATGATGAAGGCGACAGTTAACACCCCATGCCATGACTTTACTGGTGGACCAGGAGATGTGAGGGTCGTGGAGGCGGAACCAGGAATGACCCAGAATGAGAGGAGTCGTAGGGGCGTGAATGACCAAGAAATGAAGGGTCTCTACGTGTTCTCCGATGGTCATCCGGAGGTTCTGGGTTCGGTGCGTGATCGGATATGGCATGAGAGGGCGCCCGTCCACTGAGGTGACGGGAACGGGATGATCGAGGAGGGTGAGTGGAATCTTGAGCCGGTTGACCAACCCCTGGTCGATAAAGCTTTCTGCAGCTCCGGTGTCGAGGAGGGCCACCAGGGGGACCAGTCCTTGGCTCAGCTGGAAGGAGACCAAGAGGGTGGTGTGATGAGGAGCTGCATGAGTGGAAACTCCGAGTGAGGCAGCTCCTACACCGACCCGGAGGGACCGTTTCCCGGGCGTATGGGGCATGTTGCACGGGCATGACCCAGAGCCCCTCAATAGGCGCATCGTCCCTCCTGAAAACGGCGCGCCCGTTCCTCGGGGGGCAAATGACCCAGTTGCATGGGTTCCTCCATGGGTTGGTTCTCCTGACGGCGGGGGAAAGTTCGGGATTGTACGGGAACCGCCCTCACTCCTGGTCTGGTGAGGAGGCAGCGGTCCAGCTGGAGAGCCAGGTCCACCGCCTGGTCCAGGGTGGTTGGAGCCTCGTGACCAATCATGCCCTCACGGATGCGGGGTGACAATCCCTCCAAGTACACAGCCTTCACCGCGGCATCACCCCAGGTTAGACGGGCAGCGGTGGTCCGGAAGCGTGAGGTGAATTCGGCCACGGTCTGAGAGCCTTGTCGAAGCTGGAGCAGGCGTGTCTCATCTGCGACCTCGCTGCTGGGATGAACGAATGCCTTCTTCAGTTCTTTCACGAAGGCTTCATAGTCGTTGCAGACTGGGGACTTCTGATGGTACAGAGCAGCCGCCCATTCACCGGCTCGCCCAGTCAGCAGGGAGGTTAACAGAGCCACGCGAGAGCAGGAAGTCGGGTAGCGTGCCGGCTGACACTCATAAGTCATTGACAGAACGGCCAACATGCTCTCCGGGGAACCTTTAATCCCATCCCATTTCTCTGGGAGACTTAGATACGGCTCCACCACGTTAGGAGTGGCAGATGACTGTCGTTGGAGGGCTGAGGAGAGTTGGACTACCAGTTCGGTGACGGAATCGAGTTTGGATGCGAGGCGATCAGTAACAGCACGCAGCCGATTGTTCTCCACACGGAGTTGGGCGTTGTCCGCCTCCTGGCGTTCTACTCGGCTGAGTAGCTGCGCTACCTCAGCTCGCAGCTGTGCGATCTCCGCTGGGTCTACTCGGGACTCAGTCATCCTGTCAGGTTCGATGGGCTGAGCTGGAGTGGTTATGAGACCCAGGCGCGGAGAGAATGGTGGATGGAGACTGATATGTGGCAGCGTGGGAAGTTCTCCTCCCGTATGGTTCGTAGAGTTAGTGTCTTAGGTCTTAGAATGGCTTGGCATCTATCGTTAGATGATGACTGAGTGCCGGCTCCGCTGTGACAGGTCCTTAAATAGGCTCAGCGGGATGACGTCACCGGGAAGCGTCGGTGACAGGCATGCTGGGAACTGGAGTGCAGCGCCAGCCCGGCCCGCAGAGGAGGTTAAGAGGAGGAGTTCATGACACTATCTATCTATCTATATATCTATCTATCTATCCATCTATCTATCTATCTATCTATCTATCTATCTATCTATCTATCTATCTATCTATCTATCTATCTATCTATCTATCTATCTATCTATCTATCTATCTATCTATCTATCTATCTATCTATCTATCTATCTATCTATCTATCTATCTATCTATCTATCTATCTATCTATCATCTATCTATCTATCTATCATCTATCTATCTATCTATCTATCTATCTATCTATCTATCTATCTATCTATCTATCTATCTATCATCTATCTATCTATCTATCTATCTATCTATCTATCTATCTATCTATCTATCTATCTATCTATCTATCTATCTATCTATCTATCTATCTATCTGTCTATCTATCTATCCAGGGCCAGATTAAGACTTCGTTGTACCCTGGGCAACAATATTCAAGGGCCCCATCATCACGACCCAAGGATCACCAGAATATGGTCACATACAGAATATTTTACTGTAATATGCAGTAAATATACTCAATGCTTGAATGCCTGACATCACATAACCCGCTCAGGGTAACCTTTGACCCACCTTGTGTGGACTGACCAATGAGGAGAGGGTCTTAACTTGAGGCCCTCTCTTCATTGGTCAGTCTGCATGAGACTGACTCTCAACTGACGTTCAAAGTCATAGGCAGCGAAGCGTCTCTGTGCAGTGCAAAAGCCCGGGTGGACAGTTTGTTTAGTACAGGGTGATCATATTTCCATTTCCAAACAAGAGGACAGGGAATCTGTGCCTATGATGTCACACTATGGCAACGCCACACAAACCACGCTGGGACCCATTTTTTTGTAAGAACTAAATTAATATCAGATTCTGCCAATAAAAGGGCTCTAAAACATTTCATGTGTAAATATTTAGCATATGTATTGCAAAATATCATTTTTCTGCTTTAGTGCTGCAACAAGGTTTTATTAATAATAAATTATTATACCTTTTGTTTTACTTCAGCATCGGTAAGCTTCCTGTGCACAGATTATTAAGGGTGCTTGTTTCAGCTGTGAGATTAGACAATAGGATAAATGAAAAAATAAGTTGTCACACACTCCATGGAAACTTTCAGAGAATCCACAAATAGTGGCTTTCAAACGGTTTTGTTACTTTTTGCAAGTTTAGAAAAGAAGCAGATGAGACAGCATGTCTGATAATTTAGTTTTTCATCTGATAATAGTAGAACATGCCAGTAATGTCTGAGGGGCTTTTATAAACACTGTATAACTAACACTACTGGACAGGGTATGAATTACACAGAGGCTTCTGGGGAGCCCAGTTATGGGGTGGGGGTGGGGGGGTGGGGGTGGGGGGGTCATTTTGCCTTGGCCCCCAAAATGTCTTGAAACGGCCCTGGGTGTGTGACTGAGTTTTGAAGGTGATTTGAATTGTATCAGATGTATAAATATGACATGTGTATAACTTATTGTTTTATACAGGTAAAAACTTGTAGTGGAGATAAATCTACCTACATTTTACTTTTCCACACTTAGTTTTGTTTTCTTGTTTTTATTTAACTATTTTCCTGTCCAGTCTGTCTCTCATCTTCCTGCGTCTCCTCTAAACTCTCCAGAAAAAACTGCTGCCAGGATTCTTACTTTTTCACCTCATCAGTTACTTTTGAGCAGATCAAAGAGATCTCCTGACCGCAAAGCGGAGTGCGCCTTTCGATGCTGCGTCAGTGAGGTGAAATCACCGCAGCACCGCGCAGCACAGGTGATGAGCTGCGCAGCAACAGAGCGCTTCAGGCACAAATAAGACAGATAATAGAGAATATGTGCGGACATGAATGATCGTGTGCTAATTATAGTTTTTTGGTTGCGCCACATTGAGAATGGACCGTGCGCTGGAAGCAGCTGCCTGGAGCGCTGCGCAAGAACGTGCTGTGCCGCTCTCTGTGCTCTCTGCTCAGAAGCGTCCATAAATGATGTAATATAGATAGAAAACTTGTTTCCGGCTCCCCTGGATGTGTAAGATATACAGCTCCCCCATAATTCAATCCCTGCTCCTGGATGAAAAGCCGGACATTTTCATCAATACGACCGCGGACCCCCAGTCCGGACGCCCGGACAGAGAGTGAAAAGTGGACATGTCCGGGGAAAACCGGACATACGGTCACCCTAGTTTAATATAATGCGGGAGATTACAGACATGCCTACAGTATTTTGCTCGTGCGCTTGCTGCCCTGGGCCCCTTAGAGTTCGTGGGCCCTGGGCAATTGCCCAGTTGCCCATATGGTTAATCCGGCCTTGGCTAAATGGAGTGAACCACGTCTCTCAAACTTTGCATTTAGGTAGGGAATTGTCTTTAGAAGATGTTAAAACGTTTATTTAGCTTACTCACCTCAGACTGGAGCCCGCCATGGTGGGGGAGCAGAGTCGGTGGGCTGCATCTAATTCGTGGAAGAGCCACGGTGGGCACGGCCTCACTCTTCAAACGGAGACGTGCAGAATAACCCAGTTCAAACTCCATCATGTTGGCGAAGGAATAGCGGGTAAAATGCTGGTTGCAGACTACAGCACCAGGCGGGAGCTGACTGTTATCCTGTACACCGATTGCGCGCAACCACTGGCGCCTAATTTCTAAGTCCAGTGGAAAGGAGTGCAACCCCACAGAGCTACCACAACCAACTACACTACACCTTTTAACCATACTAACACTATATGTAACACTAAACCCGAATTATTTTCCTAATAAAACTAACAGCTAAACTAACTAAACTACAATATCTAACAGCCAAGCTGACACTAAATAAGTACTAACACTATATAGAGCACTAAACCCGAACTACTTTCCTAGTAACACTAAAAGCCAAACACTAACTAAACTACAATATCTAACAGCCAAGCTAACACTAAATAAGTATTTATAACACTAAAAGCTATGCTAAAGACTATAATATGCTAATGATATATGCTAATGCTGAACTACCGCTAACCGTCCTACACTCGCTTGCAAATCCAACTCCCAACTCGCCACAAGGCGTGGCCGAGACTCTCGTTGCTTTATAACTTTGGCACAAGAGCTGCTACGTAGTACTCTACTGGTTTACGTAGTATCTTACTCTTTAGCCATTGGCTAAAATTTATTCAAAATGTGTCAAATTCTGTGTTTTAAGCTGAAGGTGGCGCATTACTGTGGTTTTTTAGGCTGAATATTTAATTTTTAAAGAAAATGCACCAAAATGCTAAAATAATGAATACACACATTTAAAACACTATTAGACACTCATTTATACAGTTCATCAGCAAAAAAAAGTTAATTTAGACGTTACTTGCTCTTTAATACACACATATACATCGAAATTTTGTTAATGTTTTTATCATCAAATTAACTAGTGCTCAGTTGCACATATCTTGAACCGCAGAACGCTGTTTCTATTAATTTCACAGTATTTTAGTGTTGTAATTTTGTCCTTACTGTACGCTGTTGCTCCAGATTCTTTTCTTTAAATGTTATGTTTTTAGCTTTGTGTGGATAAGTCAAATTACACTTGAATCTCCTCACATAGCTTCATATATAGTGGAGGACTGCCTAAATTTTGCTGACTAACACAGATCTACCTTGTGATTCACAAAGTTTTTTTTCTCTACTGATTATGCTTCCTGGTGTAGATGTGTAAATGTAGAGCATCTGCGTTCCTATGAGCTGTCAGCCACATTGGGAAGCCTGTCTATGAATCTAAAGTCAGACTTCAATGATCCAACCCCACTCTCTGCACACAAGATTGATGGCATGCTGCTGTTGACCCCCAAGAGGTTCATACAAGTGAGACAGAAGTAAGACCACTGGTGAGTAATTCTCACAATCTGTATTTTTGATGGCACATTCTAAATAACATGACTATATATGTATGCATGTATATATGTATACAGATTTGTCTTTTAAAACTGTCGCTTTGGCACAGAGCTGTTATTCATGATTGTTAACATTCAAAAAACTTATGAAAGCCCTATGTTTTCTGTATTAAGGTGCTTTTAACTTAAATATCTCTTCATTTCTTTATTACAGTGATGGCGGCTGAAGCCCCACGAAACATGATCCTACGTGCTGTCGAATCTGACCGTGTAATTAAATTAAAACTTGACTCCCGTCCGGCCTCTTTTGATGAACTGATTAAGATTTTAAAAGAAAAACTGGAACTTGACTGTGATTTCAATTTGAAATACGAAGATCCAGACTTTGATGGAAGGCTCACTTGCCTTGTTGACATAGAGGAGTTACCACAAAAATCCTGTGTTCATATTTCCCTTACACAGGATTCCCGTTCTGTTGCATCAACTGATACCTTTTCAGATGTGTCATCCCCAGAGCGTCTAAGCAGATGGCCCCCAGGTCCTTTTCAGATTCCCAAATTTCCATTTGACATTGAGCTGACACTTAGAGATGGGAATACTGAATTTGAAAAGAATGAAAGACTTCAGTTGTCAAGAGACCAAAAACATGGTATTTTAGAGAATCTGGCATCTACCATATATACAGTAGGTTCAAGGCTTACCCTAGTGACAAAGAAATAGCAATGGTCTTGTGAGCAAACATCATGTTTAAAAGAAGCAGGATCTGACAGTGGTTGGAATGGATGGAAAAACAGCATCAAGTTCAAAAAGGAAAATTACAGGACTAAGAAGAGAAGAGCTGGATGTCAGGAGGTCTCCGTAAATGCTGGGAAAAGAAGCCAAAGAAACCCAGAGAATGAGCCTTCCCATTCAAACATCCAAGCGTGCAGAACTTCCTGCCTAACTTTCCTCAAGGAGAAGACCCCTCTAGTCTGGGCTGTATGAGGCAGGCTGTTGTTGAGGAAGTAAAGAAGACTGAGAGAAACATATGTGTTATTAGCCGGATGATGCAGACAACATTTGCCTTGAGACGACAGACGAGTCATGTCCTGCCCTCCTGTGAAAGAGCTGATGGACCTCTGGCCTGCTCTTCATATGCCAGCTGAGGTAATGTGGATCAGGTCTTTCATCTGGTTTTATCTTTGACCATGTTATTTCACATTGCGTGTAGCATTGCTGTATTTCATTCATCATAAATTAATAATTGTTTTTATTGTACTGTTCTTTCATTAATGCAGGTGTATGCAGAGTTTCAACGAATCGCAAACCAGAACCGTCCTAACACCTTTTATGCGCAGCTAGATCACCACACTCCTCATTTGATGGCCTTATTCATACAGAAAGCTTCCAAAACTGGAAAGACTGCAAATGCTTTGGCTGACATTGTCAAAGCCCATGATGCACAGGTGAATATACAATTTACAGGTAATGTCTTTATGCTATGAGTATTGGAGCCACTGAAGAAAAAAAAATAGAATTCTGAGAAAATAAGTCATAAATCTGAGTTTAATCTCAGAGTTCTGACTGGTACCTAAAAAAAAAGGAAATTCGGGAAGATTATGAGGGGGATCAGAATTCTGACTTAAATCTTAAAATTCAGGCTTTTATTTTTTTGTTTGTTTTGATTTGGGTTTTTTTAACAAAAAATTCCTAAATAGTTTTTTGTTTGTTTTGTTTTAGGTTTATGAAAAAAGTCAGAATTCTGACTTAAATCCCAGAATTTTGAAAATATCTGAATCTTTTTCTCAATTCTTTTTTTCTTCTTCAGTGACTCTAATACTCTTAGGCAATAAGGCAGTATTAGGGCCACTGAAGGAAACAATTGAATACTGAGATAAATGTCAGAATTCTGACTTTATTAATTTTATTTATTTTCAGAATTTTTTCTTCTTCAGTGGCCCTAATACCCCTCCGTATTATTTAATGTTAAACAATTCAAATTAACTTTTGAATTCAGCAGTTTATCATTGAATTTAGATGCAGATATCACTGTCTTGGAAAATTGGTCAGAGCAGTTTGGCATTAAGTTTGATTAGTAAACTTGACAGTATTTACACTCTTAATCTTCTTAGTAATTACATGATGTCCACACAAGGCGTTCCACTGTTCTCCATGCCCTTCCTGTCTATCTACGTGAGGAATCCTCTGGATTTTTGAGGACATGTGTGGTAAGTCCCAGTATTGTAAATTTGAACAATTCATTCTATTTATTTATGCATAAAGACAACACAAGGACAACACACATGAACATTTTGGAAAATGTGCCATTGTTTCAACTACAAACCTTTGGCAAGATGTTTAAGCCTGCCACACACGAGAGCAATCAGCTGAGCAAACGGCCTCGAATGACTGTTTGCTCAGCAGAATGCTTGCCATGTGCGCCTGATTTTCACTGAGTTTTCTGCCTCACGAGACGCTGAGGTGAATATCTGACCAGTTAGATATTTTCCGCCTCACAGGGGTAAAAACTCGCTGTGTGCGCACTACTGAGCTGCTGGTTGAGCTGAAATATTCTAGTGGCCAATCAAAGCACTTTCTCCGCTCACATGACCCCAAGATGTATTCAGATGCAGCCCCTTGCCCTGTCTGCGTGTCTGAAAAATAAACAAAACGGTACCTTGTGGATCGATGGGCCCACTGTTTCCATTACCCTTTCGGAAGGATTCTGGGTCTTCCAGGTGCATCTCCTGGAGTAAATTGGCATAAACTCCTTGCCTGGTCCATCTTTCCTGTTACCGTACCCATATTTTCCTAACCTTGAAATGCCGGTGGCGGCGACGTTTCATCAACAAAAAAAGGATAGGCATTTCCTCCGTTTCCAGCTCTGTCTGTTTTGTTTCTTTTCTGACATGCAGACAGGGGGCTGCCATCTTGGGGTCATGTGAGCGGAGAACGTGCTTTGGTTGGCCACTAGAATATTTCAGCTCAACCAGCAGCTCGGTAATGCGCACACGGCGAGTTTTTACCCCTGTGAGGCGGAAAATATCTTAACTGGTCAGATATTCACCTCAGTGTCTCGTGAGGCGGAAAACTCAGTGAAAATCAGGCGCACATGGCGAGGTATCTGCTGAGCAAGCGGTCATTCGAGGCCGTTTGCTCAGCAGATGGCACTCATGTGTGGCAGGCTTTAAGGCACTGAGAAAAATCAACAATCACTGCAAAGAATTCAAGCAGCTTTCATTAGCATAACACTGGCACACACTGGAGCCATCTCACTTTATTCGTAAATGAGAGCACAAAGCAACAGAATGAACGGGGGTAGGGCTGGGCGATATGGCCTAAAATCAATATCACCATATATTGAAGATCTCACCTCAATAACGATAAGTAGTCGATAACTACAGGAATGCGTAGCAACAATATTTGTCCACTAGATGGGGCTGTCCCATGTATTACATTGACTAAAATTTTACATGACTCAAGGTGCTACAGCTTCTTAAAGGGACATAAATGTGGCCAACTTACACATCTTTTCATTTTTTTATTATCAAATGTATTGACATGGGAAAAATGATCTGGATGAGAGACAAGAACTTGGATAACGATAAATCTTTGACATGTTGCCCAGCCCTAAACAGGAGTCTATCAGACTCCATTTATTGTTATTTACATGACAATCTACTGAAATAAAAATGGCCACAGTCAGAGTTTCAGTTCAGATGTGATTAGTGTATGATCTCCCTTTCATTTTTGTAAGGATGATACCAATGAGCCGGACCTCGGATGCAGCAGTTGTCCTCCTGACAACCATCACCGATGATGCCGAGAGTCCAGTTACGTACGACCCAGTGAGAATCTGTTATCCTAGAGCAGTGGTTCCCAAACTTATTTAGCCGCGCACCCCCTTCTATGTCCCGACCATGTCGACGCACCCCCCCAGCCCCCACATCAGGGCATGGCTAGATATATATATATATATATATATATATATATATATATATATATATATATATATATATATATATATATATATATATATCAGACGTCAAGCTAAACAGACAGGGTTAAAAAAATGATCGACCTTTTTCCCCATCACTTTCATTTTTTAAATAGTAATTAATAAACATTCGATACCATTACGATTTCCTTTGATTTAATTTTAAATAAATATTTAGAGTGCCCAGGTAGCACATCAACAATGCAATTTAACGGTTTTCTTAAAGTAGGAACGTTTAACCTGTGCGGCCAGAGCGCTCTCCTTCCTTCTGCTCTGCGTAAACCTGAGCTGATCACCTACTTGTGCGTAATCAAATGTCAATAGGGGACAAGATATAGCCATGAGGTTCACTTTTACCTCAGACCGACTTATTGCTGTTTTATGGTGTGGCTGAATCTGCGATCCGCTGCCACGCTGACTGGAACAACAAATGCTGCAACAGGGGTTGTAGTCAGCTTCGGAGTCACTGCTGGAGCAGACCCGACTTTAATACGTCATCCCAAAATAGAAGCTAATATCTTAATTTGACCTGGAATGAAAAATGTTATAAAACCTCTTAAAAGTTTTTATCACAGAGGAGGCAGCACTCATTTCTGGGGTGCCGGAGTTTGCGCAGCGTGCGCTCTTATTGAATCTGCGTGTGTGTGTGTGCGCGCGGCACAGCTCCATGAGGCGCTCCAGTCACCTCGCCTCGTTATTGGCGTTATTTAAACCAATGTTGTAAAATGACTTCTGCCCAGCCCAGATGTGCTCACTTGTGCACCCGTGAGCCGTGGTTCCGCTGGCACGCGTCTGACCTCTGACAGACGCACTCTGAACTTCAGATCTCCAGCACGCTGTTAATAGCCTGAATGGGAATCATTTCTTATTCATTTAGTTACATCCACAATGTTCTGTGTGTGAGGTTTACAATGTCAGAACACCTGCATGAGACAGGTGTTAATTACAATCTGCCAGAATGACTCGCCACCTTCAGATTCCTCCAACACCGTTAAAAATGATCAAATACGGAACATATCGGCGTGCACAGGCCAGAGTGCTGAAGCTCGGCGCATTGTTATTATGAAGCTAGAACACATGTGGAGGACACGCACGTGCGCGCAAAAATATACTTGTTTTCAATTATATTTATTGTGGCCACTTACCTTTTCTTTGGCCCACCCACAAATGAGTTTCTACGCTAATAGTGACATATGACAGACTTCTCTGAGCTCCGCAGCCATTACACTTTTCACCTCGCGCACCCCCTAGCGGCAGCTCGCGCACCCCCGGGGGTGCGCGCACCACACTTTGGGAATCCCTGTCCTAGAGGGTGATGTGATTGTCAACCTCTCCAGGCTTCCTGATGCCTTCCTGGTAATGTTCGGCCTCATCTATGCCTTACATTTAGATTATCCGAAGGGACTGACCAACACATTTGAGTCCACGCAGAAAATCTTACTTGGTCTAAACTATCACCCACGCTGCAGAGTCAAAAATGACCTGATGTTACATGTGTAACTCAAAATCTGAAAGAGTGGTGGATTCAGATGGCTCACTCTGTTAGAGCATTGTCCACATCCACAATGTAATTTACTATTTGTCTGCTCTTTAATTGTTGATGTTAAAGTAACACACCACCATTTGGGCAAATATGTTCATTTTCCTCTCCTTGAGTTAACCCTCCCACTGTCCTAATGGGTAGGACCCCACGAGGAAAGTTGACCATTGAGCAGGGTTGATGGTTCATCCCTTGGGTCCATATGGCAGAGGTGAGGAGTGAGCACCACCTCCCCCCTGTCACGTGGACCTCAAGGGATAAACCATCAACCCTGCTCAATGGTCAACTTTCCTCACGGGGTCACCCATAAAGACAGTGGGAGGAACAGTTGAGTTTTACCTTTTCTCTGTTCGTCCAGCCGTTCTGAGTCTGGCAACTCTCATTTATGGCTTTAGTTTAGCGTGAATAATTTAATCGGATTAGACTATTAGCATCTAATGCTAATAGGCTAATCCGATTCAATACTCAACTGGTTTTATGCCAAATGGCATAAAGTACTCACTGACTTACTTGATAGTGGTTAGTGTAATTCATATTTTGTTAATGTTGAATTGATGTGCATCCTGATGTTGCTTTAAACCAGGGATTCCCAAAGTGTGGTGCACGCACCTCTGGGGGTGCACGAGCTGCCGCTAGGGGGTGCGCGAGGTGAAAAGTGTAATGGCTGCGGAGCTCAGAGAAGTCTGTCATATGTCACCATTAGCGTAGAAACTCATTTGTGGGTGGGCCAAAGAAAAAGTAAGTGGGCACAATAAATGTAATCGAAAACAAGTATATTTTTGCGCGCGCGCGTGTCCTCCACATATGCCCTAGCTTCATAATAACAATGCGCCGAGCTTCAGCACTCTGGCCTGCGCACGCTGATATGTTCCGTATTTGATCATTTTTAACGGTGTTGGAGGAATCTGAAGGTGGCGAGTCATTCTGGCAGATTGTAATTAACACCTGTCTCATGCAGGTGTTCTGACGTTGTAAACCTCACACACAGAACATTGTGGATGTAACAAAATAACAAGAAATGATTCCCATTCAGGCTATTAACTGTGCGCTGAAGATCTGAAGTTCAGAGTGCGTCTGTCAGAGGTCAGACGCGTTCCGGCTGAACCACGGCTCACGGGTGCACATGTGAGCACATCTGGGCTGGGCAGAAGTAATTTTACAACATTGGTTTAAATAGCGCGAGACGCGGTGACTTGAGTGGCTGTGCCGCACGCGCGCACACACACACGCGCACACAGATTCCATAAGCACGCACGCTGCTTTAACTCCGGCGCGCCGTCAGACTGAAGGCAGAAATGAACGCTGCCTCCACCGTGATAAAAACTTTTAAGAGGTTATTTTTCATTCAAGGTCAAATTAAGATCTTAGCTTCTGGGATGAGTCGGGTCCGCTCCAGCCAGTGACTCCGAACCTGACCACATCTCATGTTACTGCAGCATTTGTTATTCCAGTCCGCGTGGCAGCGGATCGCAGATTCAGCCACACCATAAAACAGCAATAAGTCGGTCTGAGGTAAAAGTCAACATCATGGCTATATCTTGTCCCCTATAGACATGTGATTAATACGCACAAGTAGGTGATCAGCTCAGGTTTATGCAGAGCAGAAGGAAGGAGAGAGCTCTGGCCGCACAGGTTAAACGTTCCTATTTTAAGAAAACCGTTAAATTGCATTCTTTATGTGCTACCTGGGAACTCTAAATATTTATTTAAAATGAAATCAAAAGAAATTGTAATGGTATCGAATGTTTATTAATTACTATTTAAAAAATGAAAGTGATGGGGAATTTTTTTGTAACCCTGTCTGTTTAGCTTGACATCTGATATATATATATATGTATATATATATATATATATATATATATATATATATATATATATATATATATATGTATATATATATATATATATATGTATGTATATATATATATATATATATATATATATATATATATATGTATGTATATACAGAGCCATGCCCCGATGTGGGGGGGGGGGGGGGGGGGCGTCGACATGGTCGGGACATAGAAGTGGGTGCGCGGCTAAATAAGTTTGGGAACCACTGCTTTAAACCACCTACTCAAAGACTACACACTGCTGTTGTCCAGTTTTCAAAAGTGTGCATTTGTAATTGTTTCTTTCAAATTTTGTTTTATTTTCTGTTTCAGTTGGCTTAATCTGTAACTTTAATTTGATCATAATTTGAAAATATATTTAATATAAACTCCAAATATTTAAGTTTATTTATGTTCTGATGTACTCAAATATCTGAGTTTATAAACTCAGAAAATATGAGGCAACTGATTGCCTTACATTTTTTGAGTTCTTCCTACTTATTCGGGTTTACAGTGTTATGAACTGTAAAGATTTTGTGGTGTCAGAGTTCACCTAACAGTTCAAGTGTTCATTTTTTTGCTTTGTGTGTTCACAGGGCATGCTCAGTTGAAGTTTCCATCTCTGCTCGTTCAAGATGTAAGAAAAATAACACGAAAGAAATGCAAAAATGAAAACTTCAAAAAGGCATCAACAACCAAGCAAGTGGATCCATAAAATGGACTGATTTTTTTAAAGGCATTTTTAAAAAGTCTTTCAAAATGGACAGAATTAACGCGTTAAACATGTTCAGAACAGTTTGCGTTCTCATCTTTGATTAATCCTGGTAAACAGGTCTGTTTTTGTTCTGTTCTAATTCTCTCTGTTTAATAAATTTAAACAAAATTACTTAGCTACTTTATTAACTTTTCTCTGCAAAAAGACAAAGTATCAGTAAATAGTGGAAATTAAATTTATTGGTAGTAAGCAAATAGCAGATGTTAAATGTTACTTGCAGTATGTGTTTATAGAGAAAATAGAGATACTAAAATTTACTAAAAGAATATTACGTCAAGTTTACTGTAAAGTGTACTTTCAAAACTGTAAGTATACTCAATTATATAAGAAGTACACTACAAGTAAACATATATTATTACTTTAAGTATAATTTTAAGTATACATTCAAAGAGAAAAGTATACTCAATTATTTCAAAAGTACACTGCAAGTAAACGTATAATGTTAAAGTTTATTTTTAAGTATACTTTCAAGGGCAAAAGTACTCAATTTTATTAGAAGTAAACTTATACTGTTACTTTTAAGTATACTTTCAAGGAGAAAAGTATACTCAATTATATCTGAAGTACTCTATAAGTAAACTTATATTATTACTTAAAGTATATTTTAAGTATACATTCAAGAAGAAAAGTATACTCAATTGTATGAAAAGTAAACTTATATTGTTACTTTAAGTATACTTTCAAGGACAAAAGTATACTTAATTATATCAGAAGTACACTCCAAGTACACTTGTGATGTTACTTTAAGTATACTTTCAAAGAGAAAAGTGTACTCAATTATATCAGAAGTACACTACAAATAAACTTAAATTATTACTTTGAAGTATACTTGTAGTATACTTCAAGTATACTTTTAGTGGCCCAATTTAGACCCAAGGAGTATAATTCTAAGTAAACTTTAAGAACAAGTATGCAAATAAACTTATGTACACTTACGTATACTTGAAATTAGATACTTAAAGTATACTTCTTTTTCGTAAGGGTTTCAGAAACTAAAGTTTTTGCAATGTTAGACTAATGTTACTGCAAAGTAATATTAACCTTAAGATAACGTTTCAGAAACATTAATCTTCTGTTCCATTATTGTTTCTCTAACCTTAAGATAACGTTCCAGAATCATTATGCTGATGTTCAAGCGTTGTTTTGCTAACCTTAAGATAACGTTCCAGATACATTATACTTGTCATGTTCTGTGTCCCTTTGTTCCCCAGCCCCTCCAATTCCCACTCCAGGTTCTCCTTTTGTGTTTCATATCGCCCTCATATGTCCTTTGTCTGCATCTCATTTATGTGTCTCCTGTGTTCCTTTAGTCTTCTCCAGTCACCCCTCTGCAGCCAGTCATCCCTCTGCAGTGTTTATAGTTTCAGCTTTTCATTTTTATTAGTCTCTTTAATATGTTTTGTCCCACCGGTTTTTGTAGTTCTCCTTCCCTTTAGAATTTTAGTTATATGGTTGCTTTTGTGTTTTTAGGTTCACTCTTAGGTCATGTTAGTTTCTTCCCTGATTAGTCATTGCTTTCACCTGGTCCTCCCCCCACACTCCACACACCTGCAGCTCATCTGCCTCCCATTATGCCCCAGTGTATTTAAGCCCTGTCTTGTCTCTGTGTCTTGTCGGTCCATTGTTGTTTGTTGTAATTCTGTCAAGTTCTTCTCGTGCCTCTAGTGCTTGGATCTAGTCTTCTCGTGCCTCTTGTATTTTTGGATCTCCAGATCTCTATCTGGATTTTTGGACTGTTGGCTCCCAGCCTTTTGGATTACTTTTGTTTTTTGGTTACTCCTAAAATAAAGGATTTCACTTTACATCTTCCCCAGCCTCGTGTTGTTGGTGCCAAAAAGGTCAAGAGGTCATCTACAAAATGTATTGAGTTAAAGCTGAGTTCTTAGGTTGAAAGTGTTTTCTGGCTAGAGTTCGTGTGCTGTTCCAACATCATCTCCAAAGGAATTTCCTGTTTTGGTCTCTGCTTGCTTCCAGTAAAATTGCTTAAAGCTTATCTGACTTGCGAAATACTTGATGTGATTCCAAAAGAGTTGCTGTGGCCCAGACAGAAGTCTCTACCCACAGTTTCCACAGAAGAGATGTGCTACCAAATATGGTCTGGTTCTCGCCTGTTTACTGCTGAATGTTAGAAAGGCTGTGAGCTATAAGAAGGAAGGACTCGTGATTGTCTGGGTCTTTCAGCTGTCCTGACATGTGAGAAGACAAATAAAAGACCACGCTGTTCTTGACTGAAAGACTCTCTCCGACTCTTTTCTTTAAGAATAACAGAAAAAGCCCACATGTTGGCACCCCGATGGGTGAACAGCGAGGACTTTCCGTGGCGTCCCTTGGCTCCTGTCCAGTGGCTGAGGTCCGTACTAAGGGCCCAGGTGAGCATGTTTTTGTTCATTTTTGTGGCCTCTGTCACTGGGCAGGGGTGTCCTCCTGTTCTGAAAATACTATAAATATTGGTTGGAGAGAGGATTCATGTCTGACAGTGGTAAAATATTCACACCGTGTGAAGTCAGCTGTGTCATTTTGATGACGGACAAATTTTAAGTGTCAAATTGAACGGTGGGACAGCAGATTGGAATAGAATCTGAAAAGCTGATAAGGTTTTGAGAAATCCAGTCTCCTGACTCGGTAAGAGCAGAGACGGGGATCCTGGAAAAAAGCGCTGAAGTTGTGAGAAATGAGTTTTGCCTGAAATTCGGTCTTTCCCCTGGGGTTTGGTAAATTTAATAAGAGTTTGTGGCAAAGTAAAAAGAGAAAAAGAGGCCTGTATAAGAAGTTGAAGTCTTTGCTGAGTTCGGTTCGTCCTCGAGGAGTAACAAATTTAAGAGTGTTTGCAAAGCAGTAGTGAGGCCTGTGAGAAGACGTCTTGAGTTTGCAGCGAGAGGCTGCGTATGGCTCTCAGTTTGAGCACTTGGAGAGTGCAAAAAGCAGAGCCGAAGTTTGGGAGCTCCGTGTGTGGGTGGTCAGCGCTGGATGATGTGTGAGGGCCTGATGCGGTACCAGGAAAATAAATAAGATAAATAAGAGCTCTAAAAGTTGCAACTCGCATATGTAAAGTTCACTGCAGTGCTAAAATTAATGTTTGAAGTTACGCAAAATTCAAATTCTGCAACCCTGTTCCGATTAGTCTGAACAGAGTACCATAAGTTAATAAATAAAAGGGTTTAAAGTAACATATATATGTAGTGGCCTGGAGAGTAAAAGGGAGAAAACAATGAACACAAGGAAAGTTGTAAATGACAGCTTTATTTAAGAATATTTAAATATACATTTATTGAAGGTCAGGCAGCTGCTAAACAGTAAGATCGAAACAGATCTGTAGAAAATAAATATCAGAGCGCTCACAAAAATTGCAATTTGACTTGCACTAATGGTTGAATAGGACTTGCTTAAAAGCAGGCATTACGTTCTGAAAATTACCAGCCGTTAAAGGAAGTCCTGTCAATTTGGTGTAAAGTAGGAAAAGTAAGTGTCAATTTGGGTCAGTTAAATTTAAATTAGGAGAAACATAATAATAATAGTCCAACTGAAGCAAAGGGATTAAGAAAAGATAAGGAACAACAGACGTTTATGTATATAAAGAGAATAAATAAGTGACGAACTGACTTACTTTTGTTTAAAAGACTGTGACAAACTGAGAAAAAAAAAATGTTCTCTGTGCCGTTGTGTGACTGGATGTGAGTGTTTCTTGCATGAGAAGTGAATGCTGCTTCTGGCTGGATCCTCTGTTGAATGACGCAGTGTTTAATAGAGAGAGCTGCTGGATAAAACAGGGCGTAGTCCAGCTTTGCCCGACTGAAAAAACAATAGAAAAAGAACTTGTGGTTAGTGCGGTGACAAGGAAATCGTTTAAAATATAAAAGTTGCATGGTCGTGTTTATACAAAGGAAGTATTTTATCAGCTTTTGGGCCGTGTTGTAACTGGAGCCTCTCTCTCTGTCTTCCTCTTTTTTTTTTTTCTCCTGCCTGTAAACACACACACATGGTGGAAACAAGGCTTGCTTGCTTTCTGTAACATGCAGTTTTAAGCAATTTGTGACTTTAGAAAAGATATTTTTGGTGTTTTGGGCGTACCTTCTTAGTCCAGTCTTAGTTCTTAGTCCATGGTTGGCCTCGGTGAGACCTGTTCTCCTGAACGGTCAGGGGAAGAATGAGACTGAAAGTTCTGCCTGAGGGCCTGACTCCACCCACATTTACACACAAGAATCCCATAGTCTATAAATAGCACAGGGTGCTGCATTCTGCAGCTCTCATACCTCTTAGAATCATATGATCCAATCTTAAAATTAACAATCAGTCAGGAAATAAAGTATTTGCTCTAGAACGTTCAGTTACATCCATTTATAAATATTTAGTATAGGTTTTGTAAAACTATTGCTGTAAATCTTGCTGTAAAACAAAACCCGATAATTGTCTTTAAGAACCATTAACATTAGTGGCTGGATTTTGAGACGCTGAATGATGAAAAACAGATAAACTAATTGTATTATTTTTACCTGGCTAAAACTTGTGCCAGGCTGTTTTGAGTTAAAAAACTGGTATTTATTCTCCCAAAATAAGATGGATAAAAATAAAAATGAAAAGAGGGATCTTGCATTTTGGGTTAGATCGCACCTAATGATTAAAACCTGTGTAGAACTGATTTGATGATTAAGGAACAATTGTGCCCAGGAAGTAGTCTAGATTTAGCTTTGAGTCAGTAAAGTCGACTATTTATTAGAAGCCATCGTTGATTTGTAAAAGAGAAAGTTCTGTCATTTCAACCCAATCAACATATTTAAGGAAGACGTTTGCTGTGAACTGTGGCGGCATGAACTTTACTGGGTTGGCCTGTCATAGAGACGGAAACCGGCTGCAAATGAAAGTTTCCTGGATCTGGCTCTACACAAATGGAGCAGGAAGTCCCCACCACAAGCTGTGTGTCTGCGTCGAGATGGGGGAGGCGCCGTAAGATGGACACTATGAGACAGACGCTTGGTTGCCCTGCTGCAGATGGAACAAAGACGAAGGGGAGGCGCATGTGTTAACATGTGAACTTTAATCAATGACTGTGGTCATCCTGGGTCTACAAAGAAGAGGCTCAAAAGAGACTGTCTCCTATGGTTACACCCAGTGAAGGAGTGCTTGCTGCAGTTAGGTAATGGAAAAAGCTTTTTGGCAACAATCAGTTGACTTGGTGAAAGGTCAGAATTGGGAAAAAATTTACTAAACTACTGCAGAACATAGTTAACTGAGGAAGTTATCCTTAAAAAATAGGATTAGTAACCTGGTCTAACTTACCATTGGATGTCAATATAATCTTTATTGTAAGTATGATTTGAGATTTGGAAAACCGCAAGTGTCAAGTTTCTTTATGTTTGTTTTATAGCCCATCCTAGCTTTTTATCATAGCTTATACGATTAACAAAATTTAAATGAAATAGTGGTAAAGTAGATAACTTAGTGCACAACAACTTCTCTGTATTCATCGGGTTTCTTAGTTGACTGAATGACTTTTCTTATTTCTGCAAATCGTAGGATACTCAGCTACAGCGGACATGCAGTAAAGCCTCGTTTTCTTTAAAAAAAAAAATAAATAAATAAAAATAAAGCGATTCATCAGCATCATCGCTTATTTTCAATGGTTAAGGAAACAGTGTCTACTTATAAGTCTAGGAGAACGCTTTAGGCTTCAACAGTTTTTTCTCCTTAACCACCAGTTTTGAAGTACGTTTGAGAGTACATCATCAATAAATTGAATAAAAACAACAATTAAATTAATAATTAGGCATTTAGCTGACTAAATGATTCATGGTACATCTCATCCGAGACAACAGTGTTGGTTTAGCTCCTTTGAGTTTCCCAACAGACCTAGCCAAACCTGATCCTATATTTTTCTATCAGCTGTAAGTTCTAACGTAGAAAATAATGTTACAAAATATTGAATAATTGTACCTCTCATTCAATAATATTTATGCTCACATTTTCTCATCTTGTGAAATCTTTAACATAACATTTTTAATTGGCCTTTTGCGGGAATGGCGTTGCGAGAACATTTGGATTTGGCTACAGCCGAAAATTGGCTAAACTGAAATTTTGGTTTGACTTAAATTAGGTGTCACTGAAGGTAAACGAAGCTATATTCATGCTGCATGGGAATTGGAGTGTAGGAGCTAAAAGCAGTGTTCTGTGTACGTGCGAACTGACATTCTGCTTATTAGCCCAGCTGCTGCGTACGTGCAGCCTGACAGCGCCAGCAGTAGAGTATAACTGCTGTAGGAGGCATGAGAATGGGACGACAATTGGCTAAAGGAAAAAGTCTTTAAGTTTATCATCACAGGGTGGCATGATAAATAAATAAATAAAATAAATAAATGAAAGATAAGAGAAAAAGGAAAATTAATTAAGTGAAACGTAATAGCAATAAAACGTTAAATTGATTTAAATCTGTCATGAAATCACGGCCATGGAAGAAGGAGTAGGTAAAAAGAGGATAGGAGAGTATTTCTTAGCACAAATCACGTTATTGATTTAGCAATGCAGCTTAATTTCAGATGCTTTAAGGATGATACTAACTTGTGTTATAGATGGAGAAGTAGCACAGAAATACACTTCTAAGTGAGGGAATAAGGAAAACTGCTGATGACCAATGCCATATAATAATAATAATAATAATAATAATAGCCTTTATTGTCATTGTACAGGATACAACGAAATTGGAGTGCCACTCCCTTGGTGCACAATACAATAATACCTCTAAATTTAAAGGTCACCTAAAACAAAACAATAGTCAGTAACAAAACAATAGTATTGTATTGCCCACATATACAAACAAACCTGTAACTGCAGTTTCGTTATTTATGAATTAACCTTAAGTAGTGAATTAATTCTTAGGATTTCTTGTGCTAGTGAGGATCTTAAAGGAAAAAGGAAAGGAAATAAGAAAGAAGGTGCATAATTGGGGTGAATAGTAAGGGACATTGGAAAGCCTGAAATTATTTTGTTTAATTGATAGTAAAGTAGTTGTCCTAATTTCTAATTGGAGAGATCACACCGCAACATGAGTTTAGAACAGCAGTGATGGGAAGTTTTGTTGGATTAATTTGATCACACGCTTCAGGTCTTATTCTTTTCTTCCCACTGATTTAGTGTTCGGTTCATTTAAACCAAGCGGAGACACAGACTTGAGAGAATAAGTAGTTTAGTTGTGCGTGTCCCGCTCTTGCAGTCTGAGCATTTTCTGGAAATAATCTAGATGTTTAAGAAGTGGAAGGAAACTCTCAATGTATTTACTAACATGCATGCCTACTTAAATCAGGAATTTCACACTTTCGCTTAAGTCTGACATTTGCTTGGTGTGTGAGGGCACAGAGACGTGTATGGACCGTGTGCTTGACTGTGTTTGTTTTGTTTGTTTGTTTATTTATTTATATGGGCGTGGCTGAGCCTTGAGAAACATCAACAAAACCATTGGACAATTCTGAGTAAATTAACCAATTCAAATTCAAATTCAGGATCCTGAAACAATTCGGTTATAATCTCTAATTGGTGAAGACCATCTTAAGAATTCATTATACAAGGCATCATCTCCAGTGTTACTGGAACTGTTTTAAAACCCATGCATGGTTGTATATTTTAGTTGAATCGTTTATACTCATTGAATTATTGTTGTTTGTTTTATGTTTTAATTTCTTTGCAATTTCTCTCTGTGACACAGGTGGAGATGCTGGTGGCAAAGTGGATCCCACTTATTTTTTCTTCCACACACACATTCTTGCTCTCTCTCTATCTCTCTCTGTGTGTGTATGTGCATGTGTATGTGTTTGTGTGTCCGTGTGTGTCCATGTCATGATGTCACTGTACCTTTAATTGCGCTTGCTGTTTGTAACTGTATGTGTCTGATGTTGAAGGTATCAGAGGCTAGGGTCAGTAAGAGTTAGGTCATTTTTGTGCATAACCATTAATCCCTAGGCGATCGGCTCGGGGGACGTCTGGTCCGACCAGAGTGCAAGGCTTCCTGGTGTTGCAAGGTGACCAAGGGTGAGGATGGAAAAGATGAAGATTGGACTCTCATGGACTCACGTCGATACCTGAGATGAAGGCTAAAGGATAGTGTCGCTTCTCACCTTACTGGGACTAGTTTAACTAAATCAAGAAGAAGTTTGCTGAACTTGTATGGTTCTTGTCTTGAATGCCGCTAGGAACCATCCCTGATTAATTACAATGGGGTTTCTGCTGGAGGAGGTGAAGAGGATAACCAATGGACAAGCATAACAAGAGGACAAAGACATCACCACAATGTATCATCGTTTTATAGGCCATCCGACGACCGCGACACCAATAGAGGAATTGTTTACAATGAAAGATGAGTAAAATGCAACTACTCTACACACTAGACTGGTTTCCATACCTGCATTCACGTCATTATAGTCACATCTGTAGATGCGTGGACTTGACTAGTCTCACTAACCATACAATGACAGCATCACTTAGCTGATGTCCAATTACTTTTGTTCCAGTTTTACAACTTTGATTGTTTTATTTGTCCGAGGGGAGGTTATAGGTTTAAGGTGTACGTAAAGCTTTTGCATGGGCCGGAGGGGCCAGGCAGATCTGAGGTAATAAAGAGACGAATACTGACAGAATATAGCATGTGTGTATTCCTGGTAAACTACCAATAATGGGCCCAGAACTAACATGTTTCTGGATAAGTGCTTAGAGCACATTAATGACATTGTTATAGGTCATAATGCTGCGGATTAATTCCTCGTATGCTGGGGATTCCGAACTACTGATGATAGGTGACCCAACATATGAGTTTACCATATATTCTTAGGTTTCACATCATTTTTGTTCCCGTTTGTGTCTGAGTTCTTTAACTTAGTGTGATAACATAACCATGACTGTTAGTACTCCATTTCAGGTGCGACAGATCTTCTGGAGGGTGCTGGATGTCACGATTTGACTAGTGTTTTCTTATAGTGATGAGTTAGCATGTGCTCATTTTTGAGGGTGTGTGGATGTTGCATGAAGGGTTTGACGGTGGTGTCGAAGGTTGAGGATCAGAATAGGTGATTCTGATTGGGTTTAGGTCGAATTGGCTGGATGACTTTTAAATTTGGTTTTAAGGACTTATTTCTGGTCGTTTTACCGAGCGGCCATTTACATTACTCCTAGTTATCAAGACAATCAGGTGAGTTTTGCTTTTACCATTAGCCCGGAAATGTTTGAGTGAATCATTGCATGCCGTGCTGGCAAACTAGCTCTTTAATTTAGGATAGTGAGTAGTATAGAAAGGGGGTGTGAATGTGGGGATGGATGCTTTGTCTATGGGTCTAATATTTAGGAAGTTTTTGTGGTAATGGGTTTATAGGCAATTGGCGTGCTAATTCAAGTTTTTCTTGTTGACATGTTGTGTTTTGCTCGCTGTGGGGAGGATGGAGTCGGCACCACCACGCTGCACGAAGATGGACAAAGGGAGGACTGAGCCAAGGACTTATGCCTTTGCTTTCCTGACAAATAAAGGACACTTGTCCACATAAAGCCCTCCTGCAGCAGAAGGCCTCCAACGCCGACAGGGATGCTGAACTTGTATTTTCCGTTCTATTCTTTTGAATGAAGTTTTCAACCGGACTTATTACTGTTTCATTACGTCTTCGCTAAAGCTAATCGTTCATTATTCATCATATTTGTCACCTGTTTATCTTCATGTGCTTTTGTTGATATGTGTGTGCTTTTTCTTTTGATCACTGACGAGGACATGTGTCACCAATGTCCTCGCATGCACGCTCTGTGCCGTGGTGTTCGCCCCTGGGGTCGGGGGGGACATGGAGGAATTTTCCTTGTTAAAGTACAGCGGGCAGGGTTTTTTGCCTCCATACGGAGCGCGCATGCAATACATTCGCGAAGTAATGGGTTCAGTTAATGCTAAGGTCATGTTTCATGTATTGTTTCATAGTTTTTCATTGTCTCAGCTGTGAACCCATCGGTTGTTTTTCAGTGTCTTAATCATTGTTCATTACATATACGTGTTAACGTTGCTGTGTTAGTCTGGAAAATCATCTCGTGTTTTGGCATGGGTTCTCCTTTATGCATTTTTTGATTCAAGGTCATATGTTATGCCCTTTTGTCTCTATCCTCGGTCATATTGTTACATTATCATTATTTGTTGCTCATTTGTTCTGTTACTTAGTTAAGCATTCATTGCTAATTTGCTAATTTGTTTACAATAGTAATGAGTGGTGGACAAGTCCACCAAAGGGAGGACTGTTGGTGCCAAAAAGGTCAAGAGGTCATCTACAAAATGTATTGAGTTAAAGCTGAGTTCTTAGGTTGAAAGTGTTTTCTGGCTAGAGTTCGTGTGCTGTTCCAACATCATCTCCAAAGGAATTTCCTGTTTTGGTCTCTGCTTGCTTCCAGTAAAATTGCTTAAAGCTTATCTGACTTGCGAAATACTTGATGTGATTCCAAAAGAGTTGCTGTGTCCCAGACAGAAGTCTCTACCCACAGTTTCCACAGAAGAGATGTGCTACCAAATATGGTCTGGTTCTCGCCTGTTTACTGCTGAATGTTAGAAAGGCTGTGAGCTATAAGAAGGAAGGACTCGTGATTGTCTGGGTCTTTCAGCTGTCCTGACATGTGAGAAGACAAATAAAAGACCACGCTGTTCTTGACTGAAAGACTCTCTCCGACTCTTTTCTTTAAGAATAACAGAAAAAGCCCACAGTGTCATCCTGGGTTTCAGCATATTTGGGTCCTAAACATCCCCAGATCGTGACAATACTGATGCTCCAGCGTTGTTTTGCTAACCTTAAGATAATGTTCCAGATACATTATGCCGATGTTCCAGCAATGTTTTGCTAACCTTAAGATAACGTTCCAGATACATTATGCCGATAATCCAGCAATGTTTTGCTAACCTTAAGATAACGTTCCAGATACATTATGCCGATGTTCCAGCAATGTTTTGCTAACCTTAAGATAATGTTCCAGAAACATTATGCTGATGTTCCAGCAATGTTTTGCTAACCTTAAGATAACGTTCCAGATACATTATGCTGATGTTCCAGCAATGTTTTGCTAACCCTAACCCTAACATTCCAGAAACATTATGCCAATGTTCCAGCAATGTTATGCTAACCTTAAGATAACGTTCCAGAAACATTATGCTGATATTCCAGCAATGTTTTGCTAACCTTAAGATAACGTTGCAGAAACATTTTTCTAGCCTTTAGATAACGTTCTGGTAATGTCAGGCTAACGTTTTAGCAATGTTTTGCTAATGTTGCAACAATATTTTTCCAAACATTAACAAAATGTTCCGGTAACATTGTAGCAGTATTGCAGCCATGTTATGAAAATATTCCGGGAACGTTATGCTAATAATCAAATAACGTTTCAGTAACCGTTCCAGTAATGTTATGCTAATGTTCTGTTAACATCACGCTAACCGTAAGATAACATTCAAACACCTTTAAGCAAACATTCCAGCAATGTTTTTGTATCGTTAACACACCATTCCAGTAACGTTAAAAAAACTGGACATTTCTACGTTTTTACAACTTTCAAAGTAAACATTCCCATAACGTTCTGTTAACATCATGCTAACCGTAAAATAACGTTCAAACAACTTTAAGCAAACATTCCAGCAATGTTTTTGTAACGTTAACACACCATCCCAGTAACGTTAAAAAAACTGGACATTTCTACGTTTTTAAAACATTCAAAGTAAACATTCCCATAACGTTCTGTTAACGTCATGCTAACTGTAAAATAAAATTCAAACACCTTTAAGCAAACATTCCAGCAATGCTTTTGTAACGTTAACACACCATTCCAGTAACGTTAAAAAAACTGGACATTTCTACGTTTTTAAAACATTCAAAGTAAACATTCCCATAACGTTCTGTTAACGTCATGCTAACTGTAAAATAACATTCAAACAACTTTAAGCAAACATTCCAGCAATGTTTTTGTAACGTTAACACACCATTCCAGTAACGTTAAAAAAACTGGACATTTCTACGTTTTTACAACATTCAAAATAAACATTCCCATAACGTTCTGTTAACATCATGCTAACCATAAAATAACATTCAAACAACTTTAAGCAAACATTCCAGCAATGTTTTTGTAACGTTAACACACCATTCAAGTAACGTTAAAAAAACTGGACATTTCTACGTTTTTAAAACATTCAAAGTAAACATTCCCATAACGTTCTGTTAACGTCATGCTAACCGTAAAATAACATTCAAACAACTTTAAGCAAACATTCCAGCAATGTTTTTGTAACGTTAACACACCATTCCAGTAACGTTAAAAAAACTGGACATTTCTACATTTTTACAACATTCAAAATAAACATTCCCATAACGTTCTGTTAACGTCATGCTAACCGTAAAATAACATTCAAACAACTTTAAGCAAACATTCCAGCAATGCTTTTGTAACGTTAACACACCATTCCAGTAACGTTCAAAAAACTGGACATTTCTACGTTTTTAAAACATTCAAAGTAAATATTCCCATAACGTTCTGTTAACGTCATGCTAACCGTAAAATAACATTCAAACAACTTTAAGCAAACATTCCAGCAATGTTTTTGTAACGTTAACACACCATTCCAGTAACGTTAAAAAAACTGGACATTTCTACGTTTTTACAACATTCAAAGTAAACATTCCCATAACGTTCCGTTAATGTCATGCTAACCGTAAAATAACATTCAAACAACTTTAAGCAAACATTCCAGCAATGTTTTTGTAACGTTAACACACCGTTCCAGTAACATTAAAAAAACTGGACATTTCTACGTTTTTACAACATTCAAAATAAACATTCCCATAACGTTCTTACAACAAATTTTTGTTAGCTGGGATGTCCTTGAAAGCCAAGACCAAGTCAAACCGTCTTTGATGGGAAAGTCAAGTCTTACACGTCTGAAAAACAAGTCTTCAAGGGCCAAGACAAAGAAAACCCATAGAACAAGCACCACTTCCTGTTTGTGCGGCAGCCATGTTGGATTTTAAGGTTCAGCTTTATAAGAAGTTAAAGAGGACAACTGATTAAAATAAAAGCTTTAGCGATGCCGCAGGTCTTTTATTTTGTAAAAATACAGATAAAAAGTTTGATTTCGGCTACAATGGAAACTTAAACAAGACTAAATGTGTGTCTCCTCAGATGGAGGTTGTCCGTAAAGTGGCCACCTCCTTCTTCTGCCTCCTGGTCTTTCTGTCGGTGTGTAAAGTTTTCCCCGTAGAGCGTAACATTGACGACGACTTCATTGCCAACACACCGTTCTACGCTCAGGTGTGCTACCTGTACCTGTCCATGGTGACCACCAGACCAAAGTACTATTTTGTGTGGACGCTCGGTGGGTAGTCACCTTTACCTGGTTACCTGGTGACTTGTTTGATTTTAGTCTAACCTGAGTTTGTCCCACTGAACAGCTGACGCCATCAACAACGCGGCTGGTTTTGGTTTGAATGGTTACGACAGTAACGGCGTTCCCCGCTGGGACCTCATCTCCAACCTGAGGATCCTGAACATTGAGGTAGGGCTTTGGGTGAATGAGGGACACTTCTCCTTAACACATTTAAAGTTTCAGTATGACTGATTAGACTCTGGCTTTGTTCCAGTTTGCCACCAGTTTCAAAGTTTTCCTGGATAACTGGAACATTCAGACAGTACACTGGCTCAAACGGTTCGTCCAAAGGCTTTAAAACACAAACAAACATGTCTGTCTTTTCCTGATGAACTATGAATGAATTTTGCTTTAGGCTGACCTTTAACCTTTGGTAAACAGGGTGTGTTATGAGCGATGTCCCTACCCCCCAACAGCAGCTACCTTCATCCTGTCGGCCATGTGGCACGGTGCCTATCCAGGATACTACCTCACCTTCATCACCGGCATCGTGGTCACACTGGCTGCCAGAGCGGTGAGCTGGAAGACTGGATGGATGGATGGATGGATGGATGGATGGATGGATGGAAAGATGTGATTGGATGGATGGATGTGATTAGATGGATGGATGGATGGATGGATGGATGGAAAGATGTGATTGGATGGATGGATGAATGTGGCTGGTGGGATGGATGGAAAGATGTGATTGGATGGATGGATGGATGGATGGATGTAATAGGATGGATGGATGGATGTGATTAGATGGATGGATTGATGGATGGATGGATGGATGGATGTGATTGGATGGGTGGATGGATGGATGGATGATGGATGGATGGAAGGATGGATGGATGAAAATATGTGATTGGATGGATGGATGGATGGGTGGATGTGATTAGATGGATGGATGTGATTAGATGGATGGATGTGATTAGATGGATGGATGTGACTAGATGGATGGATGAATGTGATTAGATGAGTGGATGGATGAATGGATGGATGGATGGATGGATGGATGAAGTACGTTTATTGTTGCCAATTGAAACTACGTGTTTTTCCCCGTAGGTCCGTCACAAAGTCCGGCCGTACTTCCTTCAGTCTGCCACCCATAAATTGGTGTATGATGTCATCACTTGGGCGGCCACTCAGATCGCCATCTGCTACACTGTGGTTCCTTTTGTCCTGTTGTCTGTGTGTCCATCTTTAAAGTTTTACAGGTCAGTGCAGCAGTGCAGGTAAATCACCTGTCATTGGGCTCAGACTTGGTGGGTTTCAGGTTGAGTCCAACTCATTCCTGTCAGATGTTGCTCATGTGTCCTTTGGTCAGTCAGCATCAGATCCCTTTAAATTATGATTGAGATCAGATTCATGGGATCTGCTGACATTTGCCTCGGGTTTATGTGTGTTTCACTGAGATTGAGCCAGTCTGAACTCAGATATGAACCCATCAGCTTTTATTTTATTCTGACTTCTGTAACCCGGTCTAACTGGGTTTATGAACTCTAACCAAGCTGCTTGCTCTGCAGGTCGTGGTACTTCAGCCTCCACATCCTCTGCATCCTCCTGGCAGTGGCGATGCCCGTCAAACCCAAACACCTGCGCCTCAAAGTGCAGCAGAAAAGCAGTCCTCAGGATGCGGTCCAGAAGACACTGGAGGCTGCAGACGGCACCTACGCACAGAAAGAAAAAGCATCATGAGACGGAGGTCAAAAGTCATTCGTTACTTCATTTTTCATGGACTTGTGTGGAAGGACGAGGAGCCAAACAGGCCCAGTGACCTTCCTGCTGAATTAGGTACAGAAACACAACGGCCAAAACGGTTTTATTTGGATTCAGAGGAGGTGAGGATGAAGCAGGTCCTGGGTCGTATTTTTTTTTTCAGAGGAAGCTTGACTGCCAGAACTGACAGATTCAGCAAAAATCTGCCATTGGAGAAAATAAATAACGTGAGTTTACACGGAGCAGCTGTGTGTGATCGGTAAGAGCTACACTGCCATGGTGTTGAACTGACTCCATCTTCCTCCGGTCAGAAACCTGCTGATCAACGCAGTTAAAACGAAACCACACGTGTATAAAACAGCTGGATCATTAAATAAATAAAAGTCTGACTCGTTTAAACTTCAGAGTATTTAAAAAAGTTCCTTTTAAAGAAAAGTGCCAATTATCGTTCCACTCAGTCACCTTAGTTCTTATGAGTTGCACCAGAAAAGCGAAATGCTGCTTGTTAGAAGTCGCCTCGGTGAGTTTACAGTTCAGGCCAACACCGTGCAATTGAATCGCTCCGCCGGGTTACCCTGAGGGTGGTATGGGGTTGTGCGTGAGCGTCCAACTCCAGTCAGCTTTTGTAAATTCCAGAAGAGCTCATTTTCGAATTCACGCCCGATCATGGTGTAGCTTCATGGGATACCCGAACCTGGGAATAAAATCATTAAAGATCGCTCTGCTGCCGTTTTACCACTTTTGTTACAGGTTGGATAGGCCTGGGCATACCTAGTGAAGTGGTCGACCACCACCAGAATGTACTGGTATCCTCCTTGGCTTGACTCTAAATGCAGAAAATCGATGGACGCAAGCTCCAAGGGTGAGCTAGATGTTATGCTTGATGTGGCAAGGTGGATAAACGAGGGCCCGGGCGGGATTCGATCCCCAGATGAGAGTCATACGCTCTAACCAGTCAGCCAAAGGGACATCCCCTTGGCCAAGTAGCCAGAGCGCATGATCTATCGGGACACTGTGACAGGACACTCACACTGCCACATCTTCCCCGCTCTTTCCACAAGCACGTCCTCGTGCTCCCGCGCAGGGTGCCACAAACTTCACATCCATGGACCTACTTGACAGTACTACATGGATCCTGCCAACAACGCCAAATGTGGCAAGGTGGATAAACGAGGGCCCAGGCGGGATTAGATCTCCAGACTCCCAGGTGAGAGTCATACGCTCTTACCAGTCAGCCAAAGGGACATCCCCTTGGCCAAGTAGCCAGGGCGCATGATCTATCGGGACACTGTGACAGGACACTCACACTGCCACATTGACATAGGGGCTCTGATATGTGTAACTGGCTTCTTTTGTTTGATGCATGGGCACTGCCGTGTGACGTAAGCTTCAATGTCTCGCCACATATAAGGCCAGTAAAATGTTTGTCTGGTCAGATTGAGAACTCTTTCAGTCCCAACATGGCCCATGTCATTGTGTAAGTGCTTCAGAACTAGTGACTTGAAGCTGCTTGGCAAGACTAGCTGGCGGCTTTCTGCTCTTGTGCGATATAGAATCCCATTTTCAACATGTAGCTTTGTCCACTCATGCATCACTTTCTTTGCAGTGCCTTTCATCTCCCTTTTCACATTCTCTGTGAGTTGTAGCCCCGATTCTTTCATTCTCAGGATGTCACCAATCACTGGATCTTCTCGTTGAGCCTTTTGTAGTTCTTTGAGATCAATGGATTGGATGATGTTCCTGCAGCTTGGTTCAAGCTGAGAACCTTGTGCTAGTGTTAACACAGCGACCCAGGCAACATCATCACGCTGACCTGCTCAACAGCCTTCCCATACAGCCGCAACAGCTTCTCTGGAGAGCTCTTTTGTACAGACACCAACAAATCCGTCAATATCCAGGGGCCGTCGGGACAAAGTGTCTGCATCAACATTCACCTTACCCGGTCTGTAACGGATCTCAAAACTGAAATCTGACAATCCTCCCACCCATCTGTAGCCAACTGCATTCAGTTTGGCAGTAGTCATGACATAAGTTAAGGGATTATTGTCCGTGTAGATGGTAAAATATGGGGCATAAAACAATCCCAAAATTTCTCGCAGACAGCCTACTTGAGTGCGAGAAACTCTAACTTGCCTGAGTGCAGCTGATAGTTCTTTTCAGCAGGGGTGAGCATCCTTGAGCCATAGCCTATTACCCTGAGTTTCCCATTTTGTCTTTGGTAGAGGACTGCACCCAGTCCTTTATCGGAGGCATCAGTATGAAGCACAAAAGGGAGATCAAAGTCGGGGTAGGCAAGAATGGGCGGTTTCACCAGCATGTCAAGGAGCCTACACAAGACTCCTGATGCTCATCAGCCCATACCACTGGTGTTTTAGATGACAACTGTGCCCCTCTCTTTTTCTGTTGGCCAGGCTGTTCTTGGGACTGCTCCTCTTTGCTTTTCTTTGGCTGCAGGAGCTCATAGATAGGTTTGCCTATCCTTGAAAAATCTTGGATATAGGAGCGATAGTAACTCAAAAAACCAGCTATTCTCCTCATGTCACCATCTGTAGCAGGTGTTTCTTTTTTAAGCGTAAACGCCACTCCAAGATCCTTTGGGTCAATGCGGACTTCCTCTGCAGAGACCAAATGACCTACATATCGCACCTCTTGCTTGAACAAGTCACACTTGGTGGGACGGAGCTCAACTCCGTGGCTCTGCAATGCTCTTAGCACTTTTCTCAGTCCTTCAACATGATCCTCAAATGTCTTAGCGTAACATAAAATGTCGTCTAAATAAGGGATGCAGCACTCATCCCGCAGAGGTGACATCTCTTCCATGCTACGCTGAAATGAGGCTGGGGCATTGGTCAATCCAAAGGGGATTCGCACCCACTCATAAAGGCAGGGGGTGATGAATGCAGTGTGATAACGAGTTCCTTCACAGATGAACCCCTGGTTGTAAGCTTTCCCCTGATCAAGTATGGAGAACCAGCTATACCCTCCCAAAGTATCAATGAGGTCCTGTATTCTGGGCAAGGGGTGACAGTCTGGGACTGTGCGTTGATTAAGCAGGCGATAATCAATACAAAGTTGAAGGGATCCGTTCTTCTTCCTGACACACCACGGGGGCAGAGTACGAAGAATGCGACTTTACAATCCATCCTCTAGCCAGAAGGTCCTCAATGTACTCCTTTACTTCTTTATAGAGGGGTTTGGGGATAGAGGTATGTGATTTTTGGAATGGGGTGCTATCTTCAAAGTCAAAAGTCAAAGTCAGTTTTATTGCCAATTCTACCACATGTGCAAGACATACAGAGAAATGAAATTGAGTTTCAGTACACACAAAAACGCCTCAAACATATACGCACGAATATCGACAGGGTCTGTTGCCACAAACAAGTCTGATTGATTCCAAGTAAATAAATTAAGTTTATATTACATTAAATCAAAACGCATTCATTCTTTTCTGTTTTACACAAAATGTGTACCTTTTAAAAAAAGGTATTGTCATGTTTTATTCGGTGAGTTATGTCAGAAACTGTTTTATTGCTACTTGTGAATATTATTGTTACTATTATTTCATTCATTATTTTGTATTATTGCTTTTGAATAATTAGTTACAACACTTAATTTCCCTCTGGGATTATTAAGGTATAATGTAAGTCGCTTTGGATAAAAGCGTCTGCCAAATAAATAAACATAAACATAAGGTATTTTTATTGAATTGAATTATTTCCCAAGCAAAACGCCATGACATTTCAGCATTAGCATTACTGAAAAGTGACGGGGAAACTCGCTCTAACATTTTTTTCTCTTAATTTAGCTGAAAGCACAAATTTAACATGTAACAGAGCTCAAAACGATGTGTGGAGACAAAATACTGCTAAACCCAGCCAGTACAGTACTACAAACTCAGTTTTTACTGAAACAAGGACGGTAATTGTCTCCCTCCAGTGGCGATAAGCGGTAACTACATTGTAATGCTTTTGTTTGCTGTTTTCTGAAGTCATTGATCTTTTTCATGATTCATTATATTATTTTGTTTTACTCACTGATGTTTCAAAGAAAATGCACAAATAATAACAAATAACCATTAAAGTCCTCTTAATCTGCTACAAGATGTCTATTTAGGCTCACTGCATTTATGTACACAATCTTTAAAAAATGAATTTATACATTTAAATGTAAAATGGTAATTTGTTTTTTATGCATAAAAAATATTTGCCATCTCCCAGACTATCCTGAGACATGCATTCCCTATCTGTTGATGTAACATACAAACAGCATCAATTAATTTTTAATGATTATTTTTATGAAAACATACTTCATCAGTAAATTGTACATTTGTTAAGCACCATTTCATCCATGTCTCTCTGAAGTCCAAGGGTCAAGAGGTCACTTCTGAAATTTACCTAATTTTACTTTCTGTATTATCTCTTGATGTTATTAGTTCCATCACAGGATGCTGCTCTTGTCTCAAACAGATTGGATGTGATGTGTGCCCAAGATGGTACCACCAAAAGTGCCTGAGTAATCCACCAAAAGGAAAGAAAGAGGAATATGTCTGTTAAGCATGTCTGCAAAAACACTGTATATGGTTTGTATAGCCTAAAAAGATATTTGTACCTATTTCTGTGGTTAATTGAAAAAGGTTTCTTGAAATGTTTCTCCTATTTTAACAATAAATCCTTCTAGCTGTTATATTTATAACAAGAAACAGATATTCGGACAGAATATTTTCATGTTTATTTGAATATGATTGTGGAAGACACCCAGCATCATAATAAATAAAGTAATATTTAGGTAAATTTAACCCTTTATAGGTGACCAGGACACTGTGATCAATTTTTGGCAAGGGAAATTATCATTTTTTGCCATTTTTGGGGTGTTTATGAATGTGGAAGAGACCCAGCATCCTGTGATGAGACTAATAACATCAAGAGATAATAAATTAATAGTTAGGTCAATTTAAACCTTTACACGTGACCAGGACACTGTGATCAATTTTTGACAAGGGAAATTATCTTTTTTTGTTGCCATTTTTGGGGTGTTTATGATGATACAGTAGACTGTATGAGTACAATAAAATCAACAGATAATACATAAAACCCTTATTTGGTCAATTTTAGCCTCCATGAAAAACTGAGCGATTCAATCACTTTTTGGCAAGTAAAATGCCATTTTAGTTGTCTACAATTAAATCATCAATAAAGAATTTAAAGATATTTTGAGGCGTTTCTTATAGGTAAACAGGAGGGTGTAGTCACTATTTGGCAAGTCTCGTCTCGTCTTCCTCCGCTTATCCGGGTCCGGGTCGCGGGGGCAGCATCCCAACTAGGGAGCTCCAGGCCGTCCTCTCCCCGGCCTTGTCCACCAGCTCCTCCGGCAGGACCCCAAGGCGTTCCCGGACCAGATTGGAGATGTAACTTCTCCAACGTGTCCTGGGTCGACCCGGGGGCCTTCTGCCGGCAGGACATGCCCGAAACACCTCCCCAGGGAGGCGTCCAGGAGGCATCCTGACCAGATGCCCAAACCACCTCAACTGGCTCCTTTCGATCCGGAGGAGCAGCGGTTCTACTCCGAGTCCCTCCCGAATGTCCGAGCTCCTCACCCTATCTCTAAGGCTGAGCCCGGCCACCCTACGGAGGAAACTCATTTCGGCCGCTTGTATCCGCGATCTCGTTCTTTCGGTCATTACCCAAAGCTCATGACCATAGGTGAGGATTGGGACGTAGATCGACCGGTAAATCGAGAGCCTGGCTTTCTGGCTCAGCTCCCTCTTCCCCACGACAAATCGGGTCAGCGTCCGCATCACTGCAGACGCCGAACCAATCCGCCTGTCGATCTCCCGATCCCTCCTACCCTCACTCGTGAACAAGACCCCGAGATACTTAAACTCCTCCACTTGAGGTAGGACCTCTCCCCCGACCCGGAGGTGGCAAGCCACCCTTTTCCGGTCGAGAACCATGGTCTCAGATTTGGAGGTGCTGATCCTCATCCCAGCCGCTTCACATTCGGCCGCGAACCTACCCAGCAAGAGCTGAAGGTCAGAGCTGGATGAAGCTAGGAGGACCACATCATCCGCAAAAAGCAGAGACGAGATTCTCCTGCCACCAAACTCGACACACTCCACACCACGGCTGCGTCTAGAAATTCTGTCCATAAAAGTGATGAACAGAACCGGTGACAAAGGGCAGCCCTGGCGGAGTCCAACCCTCACTGGGAACAGGTCCGACTTACTACCGGCTATGCGGACCAAACTCACGCTCCTCTGGTAAAGGGACTGAATGGCCCTTAACAGAAAGCCACCCACCCCATACTCCTGGAGCGTCCCCCACAGGGTGCCCCTGGGGACACGGTCATAAGCCTTCTCCAAATCCACAAAGCACATGTGGATTGGTTGGGCAAACTCCCATGCCCCCTCCATCACCCTTGCAAGGGTATAGAGCTGGTCCACAGTTCCACGGCCAGGACGAAAACCACATTGCTCCTCCTCTATCTGAGATTCAACTATCGATCGGACCCTCCTCTCCAGTACCTTGGAGTAGACCTTTCCAGGGAGGCTGAGGAGTGTGATCCCCCTATAGTTGGAACACACCCTCAGGTCACCCTTCTTAAAGATGGGGACCACCACCCCGGTCTGCCACTCCCTAGGAACTGCCCCCGATGACCACGCAATGTTGTAGAGACGTGTCAACCATGACAGCCCTACAACATCCATAGCCTTAAGATACCCAGCACGAACCTCATCCGCCCCCGGGGCTCCGCCGCTGTGTAGTTGTTTGACTACCTCAGCAACTTCTGCCCCCGAGATCGGACAGTCCATCCCCAGGCCTCCCAGCTCTGGTTCCTCCTCGGAATGCGCATTGGTGGGATTGAGGAGCTCCTCAAAGTATTCCTTCCACCGTCCGACTATAGCCTCAGTTGACGTCAGCAGCTCCCCATCCCCACTGTAAACAGTGTGAGCGAGTTGCTGCCTTCCTCTCCTGAGGCGCCGGACAGTTTGCCAGAACCTCTTTGGAGCCGATCGATAGTCTTTCTCCATGGCCTCACCAAACTCCTTCCACGCCCGAGATTTTGCCTCGGCAACTGCCACTGCTGCACCCCGCTTGGCTATCCGGTACCTGTCTGCTGCCTCCGGAGACCCACAGACCAGCCACGCCCTGTAGGCCTCCTTCTTCAGCCTGACGGCTCCCCGAACCTCTGGTGTCCACCAGCGGGTACGGGGGTTGCCACCACGACTGGCACCGGCCACCTTACGACCACAGCTAGCAACAGCCGCCTCGACAATCGCAGAGTGGAACAAGGCCCACTCGGACTCAATGTCCCCCACTGCTCTCGGGACGTGGTCAAAGCTCTGCCGGAGGTGGGAGTTGAAGACCGTCTTGACAGGTTCTTCTGCCAGGCGTATTTGGCAAGTGACAATCTTAATTTTATGTGCTGAAGTGCTTTTATCTTGTTACTTTTAAATAGAGCAAAGTAATGTATACAGTGTCATTGTAAAGCTAAAGCTTGATCAGTTTAAATACTATTTTTCAAGTAAAAATGTGCCCCAAACTAGTTAACTGTGGCTCCATGTCAAGTGGACTAAAGAATCGCTGGAGAATTGTTTATTTCCATTTATACAGCGTTTACATTCAATACAGGGTGCCATTTTACATTGTTTATTTTTTAGTATCAAGGCTGTAACATAAAGATAGCCAGTTCTTACCACAAACCATCTTTCAATTGCAAATATTGCAAAAAGGATTAATATATCCTCATTGTGAATGTTTAAGACAAATTAACACTTAAAACAACTTCCGAACTGGAAAAACTAATATCCGCGATAAACATCTGTTTAAGTACCAGAAGAGGTTACCTCTGCTTTCTGAATGTCCATATTGCTAGATATGCTGAGTTTTAAGGCAAAATCCTGGGGAATTTTGTCTAGAAATGCAATTACCCTAACTGTGCGCGATCCCACGGTGGCTAATCATTTTTTGGCAGCCAGTTGATTTATGGCACAACACCTGTTTCAGCTGCTGCTCTCACACCGGAATGAGATCTCTGAACGCCGACGCTCATATAAATAAATAATGTAATTTTTACACACGTAATCATATATCGGAGCTTTAATATAGTTAATAATTATCTCGCTTTACACTACAGTGGACGGAGTGCAGCCTCCGTGGTGAAATACCCATCTATCAGGATTATCAATAACTTGTATAAACACATCACATTTATCCCTGTCCCCGTCTTCCTCGTGAAATAAATTAACATTAATCTTACCTGGTAAAAACACGTTCGCTGCAAATCTGCTATAGCAGTCCGCTTGATTTTTTTTTTTGTTATTCAAGTTTTTTTATTAAGTTTTCCAAATTTTTACATAAAATCAAAAACAAAATACCCCACCCCCACAAAATAACCCACCCCCCTTACAGCACAGGCTAACTCAAAACCACTCACAACCACCATTCATAATCATTTCAAAACATGCTATCCAACAACTTTTTACCAATAAAAAACAAAAATTCATTGCAGGTTTCAAAATTTGAGTCTTTTTTTCCCTTCATTTTAGCAATTAATAGTTCATAAGATGCAATCTCCGTCATTGTTATTATCCAGTCTCTGTAAACAGGTGCCTCAAAACTTTTCCATTTACGCAGTATAACTCTAGCTGCCGAAATAAAACCTGTAAGAGCCAGGGCCCCTGCCGTTGTAGATATATTCAGTACACACGATAAGTCTCCTAATAAACTAAGTCGAGCAGTTTCCAGGAGCGGTATACCCAACCACTCTTGCATTGTAATCAATATTTTTTTCCAAAAAGGTTGAACAACATAGCATGACCACATAAAATGAATAAAGGTACCTTCCTGCCTTTTACATTTCCAGCATAAATTGTTCTTCATTAAACCAATTTTATAAAGACGAACCGGTGTAAAATAATATCTATGGATTATCTTATAATGTGTCAGCTTTCCCCGTGCTTCCCTGGTAAACCATCCCATATTGGACATTATCCTTTGCCATGAATCTCTATCCAACCTTATGCTTAAATCCCTCTGCCAAGCATGCCTTAAGCCATCATAATTTCCATATAATACTTTAGCTGCCATCTTATAAAACATAGATGCTGACTGATACTTTTCTGCCAATTTTAAATAAGAGCTGTACAACATTGTCCTCTTCAGGCAGCTCCTTAACCAAACTGTCCAAGCTACTTCTTATTTGAAAATATCTCCATAAATTACCTATATTATCCACGTTAAATTGTAGCCTCAAGTCCTGATAAGATTTCACTGTTCTATTGTCAATTAGATCCTCTAATTTTCTCATGCCCCCACGTATTCCAACGTATTCCACCCTTATTGCTGGGTTATTGTCACATTCTGCCCCTGCCCTCCTGTGTTCCTCTCCTGCCTTGATTACCCTAACTGTTCTCACCTGTCCCTCGTTAACCTGCCCATGTTTCCCTAATTAGCCCTCTGTATTTATACCACCTGTTTTGCCCCCGTCCTTGGTCAGATCATTGTTGTTGTTTGTTGGTGTTGTTCCTGTTCATCCCATCCTGCCATTAAACCATTTTTACTTAATCCGAAGCCTGCATTTTTACCTCCTGCTCAGCTCATCCACACATGGTCCGCCGTCTCCACCTCATTCAACGTGACAGTTATACCAAATTGAATATAATTGTTTATACTGGGATATCTTTAACCATTTGTGGAGTTTGATCCAGATATTTGGATTATTCTCTTTATACTCAGCTTCCTTCTTTTGTGCGCTTTTTATTTGTGACAAAGCTTCCAAAAGGGGGCAGTAAATTCTTTTTCTATAGCTACCCATCCTAAATAAGTGTCCTCTTTACCACCATGTTTTGTTAATTTAGCCACTTCAAAGGCAATATTATACAGCTCCACATTTGGCAAAGCAAGACCCCATCCCTTCTTGTTACATAGTTTTTGTTGATTTATCCTTCTTCACTTATTGAAATTGGAATCATCATTGACAAATTAAATTGTGGCACAATCACCATTTTAATGGTATTAATTTTTCCCCATAATGTTAAATTGAGTGCTTTCCATTTCTCCAGGCTGTACTTTATCTTAAGGAGAGGAGCCATATTAATGTGCATTATATCTGTTATATTAGCGCACAATTTAACCCCTAAATACGTCATCCCAGTTGAGAGCCATTTAAAATTCCCTGCAGTCACCATGGTAGAATAACAAGCTCTAGAAATGGCCATAGCCTCTGACTTATGCCAATTAACTTTATAACCCAAAATTTGAGAGAATAAATCAACTTTGTCAAGAAGAGCCTGTGTAGAAGATGTCGGTTCTGAAATCAAAGAATATCATCTGCATAAAGAAAGAGTTTGTTCTCTCCCACCTGCTTCCACCTCTTTAATCGCTCCCTCCTTTCTAATAAGAAAGGAGGGAGCGATAAGAAAAAGCAATTGCTAATGGCTCCATAAACAATATAAACAATAACGGGGGCAAAGGGTCTCCTTGTTTTGTATGTTTATGTTTATGTGCTTAGCAGACACTTTTACCCAAAGCGACTTACAGTTTTTTTTTAACCTTTAGGGCATGTTGTGATCTGTGGGGGAAACCGGAGTACCCGGAGAAAACCCACGCAGGCATGGGGAGAACGCGCAACTCCACGCAGAAATGCCGCAGCCGAGTTTCGAAACTACGACCTTCGTGTTGCGAGGCAACAGTGCTAACCACTGCGCCACCATGCACCCCTATACTGTCTAAAAAAGGGGGAAATAAAACCATTTGTAACTACAGCTGCCCTAGGCTTTACATAAATTGCCTTAACCCATGTAAGGAAACCGCTCCCAAATCCAAAATTTTCCTAAATATTCCATAAACACTCCCATTCTACCCGATCGAATGCCTTCTCACTCAGCATCAAGGGGGAGCCTGCCTCGTGACTCTGCGTAGTGTCCTTGCCGTTCCGGAACACCGGCTAGCTTGTTGCTACTAGCGGCTACCATACTAGCCGCCTGTTTAGCCGACCTCGTTTTCGGATTCACAGAAGACATTTTGTCGCACTTTTCTCCTACACGCTCCAGGATCCTATCGTCAATGTTAGATTACTTTAACCTCTTAGAAAGTAAGGTCCCATTCAAGAAAATCCAGGGGAAAGTGGCTGACCCGTCAGGAGGCCTTGCCTTAGGCGGCCATCATGGTCTGCGGTCGCACGTGACTCAAAATAAACATCTAATCCGCTTGATTGATCGCTGCAGTTCATCTCCGTCCTCAGTCTCCATCAAAGTTATTAAAACGAAAAAAACGAGTTGAGTTTACGTCCTTGTCTCTTAGTGCAGCCAACCACGCAGCAAGCTAAAACCATTTTACTGTCAAATCAACTAAATAAAAGCGATAAAAGGCTATATACGAACTGGCTTGTTTTGACTACCTTCACTGGAGTTTCTATGGGTGTAAACGGTCTTTTTGCCGGCCATCACGGCGAAGGCAGTCACATGAGTGACGTGACGTCACGTGCAAAGGGTCAATATCTATGATTCTGCCAGCATCTGCAGCACCAGAGCTGCTCTGTGCAGCACGTCCCTCAATTACGCCCCTCCCCTATTTTGCATATTCTTTGTGGCGTCATTACTCTTTGTGACGTAATCGCTCAGGAAAAATGAAACTTTTTACTGACTGGCTTAATAGACCCTTTTACTACCTACGTCATCAAAAGTTGCGCGCGCAGCCTGGCAACGAGAGTGAAGGCTTCCTCATTCACACTCGATACTAAAACAGCGTTTTAAACCCTTTGTTTTGAAGTTCTGAGCACATAAAAATGTCGGGTTGTTGCGTGTATGGATGCCGTGTAGGATTATCGTTGTAGGAGACTATTTTCATGATATTTTCACAGTCGCGTCAGTTATACAAGATACGACTCATCGGTGATCTCTGATTTATAAATGGTTAACTAAACGTTTCAATTGCAGGTCAGCATCTACAAGCATTTCACTGTAAGCCTCCCGATTCTCACCCTTCTGAAACCACGTATCGTTGCTTAACGTTCTGCAACAACGTTTCACTAGTAAATGTTTTAAGATTCACTTGAAGCCTTAAACAGCTGCACTTATTCAATAATTTCACTTTCTAAAGGTCGTGTAAACTAGGATAAAAGCTCTGGCTCTGTTTAGGGTCAAGCTTGGCCGTAGCTGCGTACGTAGCCACGATGAATTATATCTGTTTAGCTCTCATCTGTCTTATGACAAGACCTCTAACTTTGTGTTAACTAACAAAGCCATGCTTCCTCAGAAGATAAATTAGAATATAAGATCTAAGTTGACTATGTCTAATACTACCGAATGTAAAGGAAGTTTGAGCCGCTCCTATTGTAAATGTTACAGTGATCTGGATTAGGATCTGGTCCCCTAAAGGGTTTCTTTATGTACACATTGTGTCTAATGGGTTTGTTTATGGGGGGGAGTTTAACATATCCACCTTTGTATCGGAAAGGTGCAACGTCTGTGGGTCTGACGTCAAACTGCTTAGAAAATGTGGGCGTACCGGGAGTATTTAATTCAGCTTGTACTTTCCTTTGCCACATTTTAAGATCTGATGATGGACATTGCGCCTTATTGTCATATACTTTCTGAGGTACGTTTCGTATTTCCGTAAGATACTTCTCACGCAACAAAATGTTAGTCTCCTTTTCTACTTTCAATTCTGTCTTGGTTTCATCTAATTCCTTTTCCAAGCCATCTATTGTTTTTTGTTTGTGATGAAGATCTTTAAACATACCTATTTTAACTTCATTCATTTCTTCTATCTGCCGTTGTAGTTGTTTAAAATCTATACGTGACTTTTCACGCTCGTCCTGGGCTATTTTTAAGTCTCGACTGGTTTGCCACAGCTCATCATTCATAGCCTCACATTTCTTGGTCAGGTTTTGTATGGCCACGACTTTCTCCCTGTTGGCTACGGTGTCCTGTCGTTGTAAATCTGCATTTAGCTTTTGAAGACTATGGATTTCTTTTTTTGCATCCAATAAATCATTCTCAAATGATTGGTTCGATAACTTACAGTTTTCCAAATCAACCTTGAGTTTCTGTATCATCTTTTCTTTAACACATATTTGCCCTTTGAGATTGGTTCTCTTTTTTTAAGTGCACAAACTGTTTTATTTAAAGTCGATTTTTTTGATGTGAGCGTTTTGTTATTTTCCTTGATGGTCTGAATTCTATCTTTTAGGGTCCTTTGATCAAGAGTCATTTTGTTCAGTTTTTTATCACATATTTTAAGAGATTTATTCTCCTGTTTGAGTTCTTTAATAGATTCCTCCTGTTGCGAGATCTTGTTTCTCAAACCAGCTATCTCTTCATTTGCTTTTTGAATTTTAAAGTCATTATCTAAAGCTTTTTGTTTCATATCTTTTTCATACTTCTCATTCGATTGTAATTTTTCGGTAGCTTGTTTCTCTTTCAGTAACAGAATTACTCGTTCATAATCCGTGACTTTTCGAGATAATTCATTTCTTTCCCTCTCCAGTTCCTTGTTGCGTTTAAATAATTCCACGTAAGAGGCAGGCATAGTTGATTTCTGACAATCCGATTTGCTATGTTCAAAGATGCGACTCCTTTGACGTCCTAAAGTGGTTTGATCTCATGACAGCTTTGGGACTAAAGAACGTACAGCGTACAGACGTGCGCGCGCACGTACAGACGTGCATGCGCGCACGTACAGGCGCACGTTCGGATGCACGCGCACACACAGACGCGCACGGGCGCACACACAGACGCCCACTAGTCATCATCATATATCTTGTACCACATAATTGTTAATCTGAAGCTACATCATAGAAACGCTTCCTCTTTACCTTCACTTGTCAGAGAAGAGTTTACTCAGAGCTTCATACTCCATCATGTGACTCACTACCTCCGCTCCGGTCGGGTTTTTTATTTTTTTAACTCCATCTCGCTCCCTCTCACCCTCTCTATCTCTCTCAGACACGCACACCTTAATCAACATTGTTTTGTTTAACTTTGTGTGGGAAAATGCCAAGAACGTTAAGAAAAAAATCAGTTTAATCAAATTAAAATGAAAAAAATATATACATAAATTTGTGTCTGGTTCTAGCATTTCATATTTCCTAGTTCCTACTGCATGAGTTCCACTTGTTCTGTAATAGTTCCTTTACTGTTGTGATCAAAAATATTTAATCTCAATTCTGAGGCTGCTCTGTAAATAGTTTTCAAATGAACAATACACATATCAACTTCTGATCATTCCATATCAATTTCAGACTTAAAATAATATGATGATGTAAACCACGCCCATTCCGAGTACAGACACGGATACAGATAATTTAAATGGTTGAACAGATACAGATACAGACAGTGGTGTACTCGCTCATCACTACTTGTTAGTATCAACATAAGCTGTTCAGACGGAAGTCTGCTCAATTTTTACTGGCAAGCAAAATTATATTTCTGTACATTAATTTGCTGCTTGAATAGGGCAATGCTGTGTATTACTATAATGCTGCAGGGTCAAAAGTTAGTTGAAATATTGCTGCGTTTACATCAAGGCTGACTTGGACCCACCCAGTATAAAGCAGCCGTCCTCAATAAATGGCCCGCAGGCCGGACCATTCTTTGTGGACATTCTTCGTGGATGCTTTGGCTGACCTCATCAGGTCAACTGGTTTAATTTTAATGTGGTTAAAATTAAACTACAAACCATTGTAGTTTGATTATCTGGTCAATTCAGTTCTGTTCAACTACAACGAAGGAGCAAGATAAGGACGTAACTCGTTCTTTATTTGATCCTGCCGCCTGAAACTCTTGGAGAAACTGTCTGATGTGGACTTTGTGGTGGAGTCAGATTATTCTGGGTTTTTTTTTTCAACTTTTTATGAACTTTTCTCTGAATGTGAGAGGAGGTCAATGAGTCCTGCTACAGGATGGATTTCAAAAAGGGGGCATGTCTTGTTTCCAACTAATGCAGAGACTTTCTGGTGCTGGAAGTTTGATTTTTGGGCTCATGCATTATGCCATCACCAGAATTTACAACGTGCAATTTTCTTTTGATTGCCTCAGGCAGGCTCATGGATGCGTCGCCACATTGGAGACAGGAACAAGCGCTATTCAGCCAAAGTTTCATAATCAGGGAACATTCTGTAAGTGACAAGTCTCTGAGAGACAGGGTTTGGAAAACACTAGCATCAGTGAGAGGGATCTTCCCATATGCACTCTGGGTCTGCTGCTGCCTTTAACGGACTCACTCCAAGCCCCTCCACATCTTCGGCTCGCTGTCCGCCTTACATGCATCCTAGCTAGCAAGCTGTGCTAAGCAGTGTCTAGTATAATGCTCAGATGTTGATGGGAATCTTCTCTTTATTGATTTAGCTACCTCCTCGATGTGCGTAACGATTAAATTATCAGCGTATCTACGTGCGTCAGGGTGTCTTTCAAAACAACCAACAGCCTTGAGGTTTCTCCGACCCAAAAAGTAAATAAATAAATAAACGATCAAATTACGGGAAATATCCGGTCAATGCGAACTCTGCTATTTGCCTATTTTGCCTTCTTGTGAAGATTGTTGCAAAGGAAACAATTAAATTTGATTAACACCAGAGCCATGCACACTGAGCTGTTATTCCCGTCAATGTACATGAGTGAAAAATGAGTGTTCTTCTTTGGGTGTTAAACATTTTTACAGTCATTGAACCACTTTCACTGCACTCACCACATACTCTCTTATCAGGTTCTCATGGTCTTCACTGAGGTACACACAAAGGCCTTTCACATCCAAGGTCAACGTCATCTTCCTATCGGATGTGGGACAGTTTTAATTTGAACTAGTACATTTTCTTAACGAGGATAGTTTGAATTGCATTTTCAAATCTCACATCTGTCATGTGGTCCATTATACTTTGCAGTCATTTGCCATTCTGTCCACCTCTTTTTTTGTAGAGTGCAAGCAGTTTTGGAGAAAGAATGTGTCATGACTGAGGGAAGTTTCCTGACCCAAGACATGCAGAATTCACACTAGGAGACGTAGGTAGGAAAAAAATAAATGTTTTATTTTAAGGAGAACTAAAGGTGCACCGCCAGACGTGGCGGTGATGTTGAGCACAGCTCCGGGGCTGGGTCTGTTGAGACAAACACTGTCAGTGTTGGGCAGCGGGGAATAGAATTGCAGGACTCAGTTTGTAGTGGATCTTACTGTGGGGGCTGAAATCCAGAGCTTGGGAGGGTAGCCAGGACTGGGGTGAGCAACGTCAGCGTGAATCCAAAATCCAAGGGAGGTGAGCGGTGGGAGAGCGGGTCGGTCCGGGTGAGGAGGGAGATCAGGCTTGGAGATGAAAAACCAGGTTATTGCAGGAAAGGTTTGTGGTGAGAATTCCTGATGAAGGGAAGGCAGAGGTCATCAAAAACCAACAATGACGACGGACAAATATAAGGCTAGACTAAAGCTGTAGTTTTCTATAGTGGCAAGAGCTACCCAAGTTGAGTAATCTTCCGGCAAGGTGAAGTGATCTCCAGCTCCTTTTAACCACATGAAGTAGATGAGGGAAATCATCGCAGCTGGCCGCTCTCCGGAGCCGCCCACCTGCAATGACTTAAGGTGATTAGAGGAATGTGCAGACTCACCCCAGATCCTGACAGAATGTCGAGCTGCGAAAGGAACCGGGACTGAAGTGGCAGGGTAGTGATTCTCTTGAACTCAGCATTTATCTGGACAACCAAGACAAAATTTTCAGTCAACATTTATAAAACAACTTTAATTTACATAAACTATTTTATTTACCTCCAACATATTAAAGAGAGCCGGCCATCGTTCCTGAACATCTTGAACCATGGGTGTTTCGCGAACAACCTCCAATCTTCTATAAGAGAAGGTCTTGCCCATTTTCTGCCTCACTACTTCCTTATTGTTTCTCTTTTTTACATCTGATAGAAGCTGTACTCGAAGCTTTTCTAAGCTTTCCTCTGACTCTCCTATTGGATAAGGAGGGCAGTAGTTCACTTCAGATCGTCTTGGCTTTTTAGTGGCAAAGACAGGGCCTTTTCCTTGTGGCTCAGTGCATTGACAGTTACTTCATGACAACCAAGTTTTCGTAACTGACTGCGATAGATTGCTAGCTTGTTTTTCAAACGATGTTTCCATCCACACTGTAAAACCTGATAAGTTAAGCTAACTGAAATGATTTGGGGAAACCAATTGCACAAATTGATTTAAGTTTTGTAACTCAAACTATTTGAGTTTATTTAATTATGCGAGTAGAGTCTAATTAATTCAATACAATTATGATACGTTAACTCAAATGGTTATGTTTATCAACTATTTTTATTTAGTATAGTCAACTTAAACCTTTAAATAAGTGGCACTAAAACGCCGTATATATTTTAACTTATTTAAAATAAATTCCTCTTTCATAATCCGACTGAGCTAAATTAACTTGAATGGTTCTTAGTTGCATAACTAAAGTTACTCAATTCAACTGGGGAAACCGATTGCACCAAACCGTATTAGTAGTATTAACACAACAACAAACTCGGACTTTCTCCATTCAGTTTTATTAACTTGAACTGCAGAAAAAACAGAATGATAACAACTGCACATTTTTTCAAATTTGCTAAATGCTTTTTTCCACTGTGTGTACATAAAATGTTCCGTGAGAATAATTCCAGTATTTTTAGTTGCCATTAACCATCATGACCTGAATTTTAATTAAGAATATCCAGATTTATTGACATGCACCTAACGAAAATGCAAACAAAGCTTAACTACAAGGATGTCATCAGCCATTATTAACACATACTGTAGGAATACAATATTAAATTTCAACGCTGTTATTGTACAACAGTTTGCTTAAAGATTAGTGTCCTCAACTGCTGTGGCCAAACCTCAATGGCAAAATGGAAAGATGTCATTTGACAATAAAACATAGTGATTACAAATGTCAATTTGGACTGATCATCAGTTATTTAACTTTGAAACTTGCTGACATGAACCTAAATACAAATATATCATAGAGGAACAATGACAAGTGTTTATGAATATTGTAAGAATGCAATAGATGAAGTCAATATAAACATATGTAAAAAAAATCTTCAAAGATACTTGTGGCCTCCCAGTTTACCTTAAAAGTGTATCACAAAAATGTCAAGTATTTGAAATGTTTCTTTATTAGCTTTCAGCATATTACTGTTTTAGAAGGCTGAGAACATGGACATATAAAACTATTGACTTGAAGCCATTCAAAGATTAATGAACAAGCAAGAACATGTGAAAAACAAACCCCATCTACACCAGCTCATTTTTCAGTGTCTGTAATTTTGGTCTGAGTTGCTTTCTCTCATCGTCTAGCTTCAGCAACACTACTTGAATGAACTCACAAAAGCTACTACACTTCACAGGATAGCTGAGATGCAGAGCAAATATTAGCCCAAACAAACACACCAAAGCATCAGTCCATCTGTAATGAGTCATTACAACCTGATCTTCAAGAACAACGAACACTTGGCGTGGTGAGAAAGGAACTCCAGCAGGCACATCCTCTTCACCCACATCAGCAACCAGCGCAAGTGCAGCTTCATGGAACTCCATTTCATCCTGTCACACATCAAAATTATTGATGAGAAATATTTATGTCATAGATATAAAGATCAACACAAATACAAATAGCCAGATACCTTAAATTTTTTCAAATTGTATGTATTACCACTTTTTTGTCATTTCAATAGGAAAATTATTGCAATTCCCAAGTATAACATACCTTGCATGTTTTGAAGATGCCTGAAGAATCCTCCTTGAGGTAAATCGGCAGGCCAGCCAGGGCTGCTGTTCTTGTTGTGCAGATGTCATTCTTGTCCTTAAAGGACAAAAAATATATAAAACATGACAAATGGGACTACCATGCAAACAGTAGAGTGAAAGTATTTTAAGTACCTGTTGCTCATATTCCAACAACAGCTGGTCCATGTTTTCACCAACCCGTCCAGTTTTCTTCTTTTTGTAAAGTCCAATCAGCCGAGGAGCATATTCATCCAGTGCAGCATAAAAAAACATGTGGTAGATGAAGATTGGTAATCCGGTGAAATTCACAGTAGAGCTGAAGAGAATAAACCAAAAATGATATGAAAAAAATGCTGTATACTTTATAAGCAGTAAATTTAATATAGTTGTACTTACCTGTGTCTCATTAAAGAGAGCTGGCCATCTGTCCTTAAGCTCTGATACAGGAAGAGAAGATGTAATGATCTCTTCACGTCTCAGGGAAAAAGTGCACATCATGTGCTGATGAATGAGTGGAATGTCCCTTTCAGCAGAGGTCTTCCGGAACTCTTCTATCATCTCAACCCTCCTTTTCTCCAGAGACTCTCTTGTTTCTCCAGAAGGACAACTGGGAAGGAAGTTGACCTCACCTCTCTTAGGTCTTTTAATATTGGCTCTTGGTGCAGCTCCTTCTGGGTTTGTTCTGCTGCGTTTTCCAGAGTTTACAGCAACATCTCTGATGCCGGCTTTGGCCAACTTCTTTCTTTGGTTTCCTATTTTGTGTCTCAAACTATTCTTCCATCCTTCCCAACCAGTGTCAGAATTGTTCTCCTTCAGACAGGGATGCTTTTCAACTAAAGCTTTTGCAGCCTTTCCAATCTGTGTGCTACTAGGATATGCCTTCAGTTTAAAAATTTTCTTCCCCCATTACCTCGAGTATGTTGTGTTTTTGATCTCTAGGAAGTCTAATTAGTTTCCCATCTTTTTCAAATGCTGCATTACCTTCCTTTAGCACATGTTCCACCTCATAAGAAAATTTTGGAACAATAAAAACCTCTGGCCACCGACTAATACGCTCTGGTGAATCTATGGCATCAGTGCTATCGTTCAGAAGACTTGTCTCACTAGTGCTGGTTGAAATCAAGTCCAGCTCCACTAATCTGATTATTTTAACCGATGCTGTGCTTGGGAGGTGTTCCATTTCAACCAAATTACACAATGCATGATCAAAATCTGGATTTTCAAACTGAAGCCTAAAGTCAAAAGTCAACTTTAGCCTAGTTTTGATTTCATCTATGAGGGCCTGTACACTGCTTGGGCAAGATGGCAGAATAAGTCTTTCAGCATTATCATTATCAAGGATGACCCTTAGCTTCAGTCTCTCTGTTGCCTCCATCTGAAGTTGTAGGTCCTGTAACATACAGGATTCAAATAATATAGCGACATTTCAACACACTCAGAGTTCTGATGCCATGTATGCATTACCTGTACACTGGCAGAAGGGCTGGGGAGATCCGCTGATATTTCAGTTCTGTTTCTTTAGTCAGACACTGGAATGAAATGTTTTGTTGTTAGAATTAGTTCATTTGCAATCTTATAAGCAAAATGTGGCAGGTGGTCAGACAGCTGGCACACAGATTTGACACTATGACTCTCCGGTATATGCTCGACTAGTTCGTATGACCTCAAGTGCTCAACATACAAAGTGTCGTAGTCTTTTAAGAGAAAATGCATTTTGTCGCTGATGAGTAGGATGTTTCGAATCTCTTTGAACTCTGGCAAGGCTGCATAAGCACCAGTACATACAAACATGCCAATTGCAAAGCTTGTGCCATCAATTGAGATATTTTTTGTTCCATAAACTGTGTCACTGTCAACAATACCTGAGATAAATGATTGTGTATCTGCAGGTAGTGATGAGATGTACATAGACTCCATTTTGGATGTCTGAACATGTGGTTTGAAAAACTTTGAGGATGACAAATAAAATGCCATCTGACTTTGATGTCGCTCTGCCAAAGTTTTTAACACATTTTTGTAGTTGTGAGTGTCATGAATAATTTTTTTGAAAACCTTATGCTTTCCCTCAAATCTCATTGTCCAAAGGTGGACCAAGGGACCAAAGCATTTTATCAAGTGTGGGTAATGCTCGATGTAATGATGCTTTGGCCTTAATCGAACATTAGGAAACACTTCTTGGAAGAGTTGCCGGTGGTCCAATATTTTACAAGCCAAGTACTGAATGGTCTCTTCATTAAAAATCTGAGACATGGCAAGCTGAACGACATCCTTTAACTCCATTAGCACTTCCCAAAACGTGTCTCTTTCTGGGACTTTTGAGCCAATGAGAAGAGGCAACATTATAAGCAGGGCATGATTTTCATGAGCATTCCCACCAATGGTCCCTCGACTGGCAAAATTAGTGGGTATTGGATGAGGGCGATCAACTTTGTCAGAATGTTGATATGGAAAGTGCAATATTGCTCGATTTAAGTCTTCTAATGTAAAATATTTACTGGAAATCAAACCTTTTAAGCAATGAGCTATCTCCACTGGAACAACGCCTTCAAACAGGTCATGCAGGAGGTCAGGTGGGAAGCCTGTGACAGGATGGAAGAATGACAGATGGTCAGAAAGAACACAACTGTTTTTGACACCACAATTTCCCTCACTGCCATCGCTCTGAAGCTCTCGTAAAAGATTGTCATGAAGATCCTTTGTTCTCAGCACATAATCCCCTGTAACTGCATTTTTTGTCTGCATTTCTATTTGTGTGGCATGACAAAACCTGCAGAAATGTGTAGACCTGAAGCTCTCATTGAACCCAGCAAGCCCATGTGCGGCAAGGTTATCTGCCACAACACAGTAGACAGTGCCTTTAAGACATTCACCAAGGGTATCAATGTAGATGCCTACTTCTTCAAGAGTTTTCAGATCATTTAAGAGTGGTGACATCATTTTCTTAAACCCAAACAGGCGCACATCATTAGAGTTGCACAGGAGAGCAAGCTGAGTGCAGTGGAGAGCAGAACGGGATTTAACTGGAAAGTTTGCCAGTGTCCAATAAACTGCAAAAACTTTATGTATTTTCTTTGAAGTACCGAGTGGGTTTGCAATTTCAAAATCATCCACATAAAGCATTATCGAAAGTTTTGTTCCCTCTTGTGAGAGTAGAACATTTTCCCGGTAGTAGGATCCATCACAAAATGACATGAAATGTCCAGGTATCTGAGTGGGTGTTTGTTGAACTTTTTCAAGGACTTCAGTTTTTTTCAACAACATTTGCAAAGATGTAAGAATTGACACATACATGTATGTGTGCTTTGATGATTCAATTAAATACTCCACAGGCTTGACATACGGAAAGTTTGCTTCATAGTAAGATTTTCTCATCTTTGCTGTTGACAGTGGTCCACCAGATGTGATACATTTATGTAAAACATTACTATCAGAAACTGCCTGACAAATGTCATCGACCAGTTTGTCAGTATATAGACAGTTATGCTTCTTCAGTATATCAACTACTGATTTTTTAATGAGAGGTTCTGTTAACAAAAACAGGTGATCAATGTGCTCAATGATAGGGCTGTAGCGAAGCCTCGACGAAGTTGACGGCTCGATTCTAAAAATTTGTCGACGTCAGATCCGGAAGTCGACGCACCGCGCCCACTTGTTGCATCCCCAGGAGTTTGTAAATAGAAGAGGAATCTGCCCGTTTTTCCTCTAGTTCGCCCTCTTCTCCGCCTTCACTAAAATCTCCGCCAAATACCGAAGACCCGGAACAACGTCCGTCCACTACTAGATTATTTTCCTGTTTTGCCCCTTCGTCTCCCGGCAATGGACAACAACTTCCGGGGTCAGATGCGCTGCTTCGTGTCTATCGCAGATGTAGAAAATCACCGGGAGCGCTTCTCCCTTCATTAAGGAGCTTCTTTCAGACATGAGGAGAGCTGTTTTGGTGGTAGCAGTCTCTCCTCCGTGCTGGTCTGTTTGCTGCTGGGTGTTTTTGGTTTATTTAAACTTGGTAACTTGAACTTAACGTTGGTAAAGCTACTGTTAGCATCTTCGCTAACAGCTTCTTGCATTGGGATAAGCTGTTACGTTTTGGTTTAGAGTTCATCTTTTTTGTGGTGTAGATCTCCCTTTTATTACATTTAGAGTGTTGTGGGTTTTCGGTTTAGTGTTATCACCTGAGTTTGGTTTAACCCGTAAGACCACTCGCCTCACGCACATAAGTGACCAAAACAAAGCAGCATGGAGACACTCCATCTTCTACCACCTCTCAGGCAGCAGCCAGCACTCCCAAGTTCTACACGTCACCAGAACATAACCAACCGCAACACAATAAAAGCAGTGTTATACAAAATGGAAGGCCTGTAGTGTTTATTCTCTTACAGTAAGAATTTATCAATTTTTTTGAGGAATTTATTTGAGATTTTCTGGTTTTTGTTAATTGTGCAATAGAAAAATAATCATTAGATTAATTTTATAAATAGTCATTAGAATAGTCGACTATTCGATAAAATAATCGTCAGAATAATCGTTTTAAAAATAATCGTTTACCCCCAGCCCTACTCAATGATCTCCTGTGTTGCTCTCTGGGACACATGGAGAATGCTCTGCATTTTCAAGAAAAAGCCAGCTAGATTGTGCTGCAACTGCTCTTCTAAACCGTCAGTTGTACTCATTTCACTAGTGGATGCCACTTCACTTTCATCTAATGGTTCTACTGAATCAAGCTGCATAACATCCTTTTGGCCTACATTTAGGACACTTTGCACAATGCCTTCATCATAATGTGCTGAACTTTGGTGTTCTCGGCATTTGTGCACATTGAATGTTGAGTATACATTGGTTTTAAAATTGCAGCCCTTGAAAGGACATGGAACAATTTCTTTCAGTTTTAAATGCCCCCTCAGATGGATAAACATTTGCCTTTCAATAAATGGCTGCTTAAAGTTACACACAGGGCAGCAAAATCCATAATTATTAAAAGCTGGATTTGAATGGTCTTTTCTTTGTGTAGCAGTATGTATTCTTGACATATGTACCTTTAATGAATTAAATGTACTAAATGTACACATGCAGGTGGTGTAGAGACAGGGTAAAGGTGAAATTGTGGAGTACTGGCCGTGGTTAAGCCGGTAATGTTTCAGCAACATGACTTTTATCGCAGTAGAAAAACTACACAACTTGCAATTCCACATTTTGTCATAAATCAAAGGGTCCCCAATAAGATGTCAAGTGTTTTATATCACCTTCACTGGGCGTTTTTAGGTGTTTTATATCACCTTCACTGGGCGTTTTTAGGTGTTTTATAACACCTTCACTGGCCGTTTTTAGGTGATGAAAAGCAGTGGATGATCTCTCCTTGTGCGCAGCTTCTTCAGTCAAAACACTGTAATGTCACAGAAAACAAAAATGTTAATGTATTTTGGCAAGTGAACAGAAAGCCAGCAAGACAAGACTACAACAAAATATGCTGAAGTTGAATGGCAGGAGTTTCAAAAAACTGTTTATTGAGTAAATGATAAAATAGTCTTGCTTAATGTTATGTGATGGACAGAAGACGGAAGCTGCCGAGCTCCGAGGGTGTGGTCATTGGACACCAGCTGGTCCTCGTTATGGATAACGAGGCCAGGGAGGATAAAAGGGTGACAGACCTACTGAGAGGGGTGCGTGGTCGACCTGTCATTGTGGCATCGGACTTTGGGGGGTGGGGTCGTTCGCAGCCGGGTAGGGCTGCCGGCGACGAAGATAGCTGAACAGGTGTTTAGTGTTCCAGCGCCAGGAGGGAAGGCTGGTCGCCTTCTTTAGACAGTTAGGGCTGGGCATAGGTGATGCCAAGGCCGCGCCGACATCTGCCGCTACGGACTCTGGCAGTGGACTTATGTTGTGGATTTACCCGCCGTCCTCGCAAGCTACACCCCAGGGCGTTGGACGGCGTTGGAAGCTCAGACCCCGGGGACGGGGGTCACACCATCCGTGACAGCTAAGTACCGCTGCTTATGTGACTCATGCTGGACAGTTGGTTTTAGAAGAGAGGGCTTGGGCCATGGTGTTTTATCGTTGTGTTTTATTGTTGATTGTGCATTAAAGTGTGTCTTTTATAAGTCGTTGCCTACTGGTGGTGTGTTCAGGTTCTGACCGGAGGGCAAGATATTCTGCCCGTGCTGCACACGGCTACTTTTATTACACTGGTGTCAGAAGTGGGATCTAGCAATCCAAAATGTCAGAACCTGAAAATAACACACCTCCTCCGTTGAGACCAGCTGAAAATCAGCCCGTGAGCACAGCAGCTCGGCCGATTTTTATGCCGGAGAGCTTTTCCGGTGTTGGCCGCGAATGGGCAGACTGGGTTGGACAATTTGAAATGGCAGCCGATGTAAATAACTGGGATGAGCCCCTTAAGCTGAAGTTTCTGTGTCTTCTGTTGTCTGACAAGGCTCGAGAGGTTTACAAAGGCTTGTCGGGGAGCGTTAAAGCTAATTATGCCGTGTTAAAAGAGCAAATGGGGAAGTGTTTGGATCCGGGTGACAGCGCTGATTGGAATAGGGCTGTTTTCTCCACTCGACGCAGGTGGCATAATGAAAGTGTCCGAGAATTTGGGATGGCATTACGACGGGTTGTCGTTAAAGCTTATCCGACAGTGGATCCCAATATACGAGACATGTTGGCTAAAGATCAGTTTATAGCTCATGTGGGGAATGGAGACATGAGAGTGTGTTTACGGAGCGCCAAGCCCGCGTCGCTTGAAGCAGCCATCGACCTGGCGGCGCAGCTTGAGCTCATTAGGAGCTTGGAGACCAGCTCAGTATCGGACGCAAGAGTGAGGGGGATAACTGTGAAAGATGCTGATGATAAAAGCATTGCTTCGCTAATGGGGGTGGTTGAGAGCTTGAGACAGGAGGTGAAATCCCTCCAGGAAGTGGTGCACACACTGTCAGTACCTGCTGCATCTAGTCCCCACCGTCGTGACGCTCAGAACACAACCTTGCAGCCTAGGCAAGAAAATTCCCGGAGGGAAGGAAATGAGAGGTTTGGAGGCTGCTGGGAGTGTGGCTGTAACCGGCATTTACGTCGGGACTGCCCTTACGTGCAGGGAAACTAGAGGGGGCGTGTATCGTGGGTCAAATGCCCGCCCCCTTCTCTGTTGTTGAGACCCCTGTAGGAAGAGGCAATGCTGGGTACTTGAAGGCCAGGATAGGTGAAGCCTTTGCCTCAGTAGACAAGTATGTGACGAGGCTGAAGGAAACATTCACTACGATGGTGGATGCGGTGAAGTGCCATCAGGGCAGAGCATCGGTGCAACAAAGGAGGGCACATGATTTTAGGGCCTCCCGCCGGTTCTACGCGGCAGGTGACTTAGTGTGGGTCAGAAATAAGCTGAGGAGACGAGGGGTGTGTCCCAGGCTTCAGAGGCGAGATAGGGGACCGTTTAGGGTCCTCGAGCGGGTGACAGACGTGTTATCAGTGTTGTGCAGTAACGCGTTACTAATAACGCGTTACTGTAACTCCGTTACATTTGTCAGTCACTAATACTCATATGCGTTAATTTTTAAATACAGTAACTCCGTTATCGTCACACTATGGTGCGTTTGTCCGTTACTAGCTAACTTCATAGAATTTGGCAAAAAAAAAAGGCAGCCGCGTGCTACTTCCTGTTTACAGCGGTGATGCCTTGCGGGAGTGTTTGATTTGGAGACCTCGCAGTCATGGCGGATCAAAGCAGGAGCAAACCGAGTTTCTCGTCATGGAAATATGCTCACTATTTCACATTAATCGAGCACAAAGAGAAGAACATTCTTGTCAAGTGCAACCTATGTCTTTCTGGATCAAAAATCCTTTCTACAGCAGCAAACAGCAACTCCAATTTGTCGAAGCACCTCCAGAAATGACATGCTTCCACAAAGCTAGTTGAGAAGCCGGATGCTAACCCCACTCGCGAAGCTAGCCATGTCCCGCCAACCAAACAACAACGGCTAGATTTTAACAAGACTGTTAGCGTTAGCCAAGGACAGATAAACAAGGCCGTCGCACGGTTTGTTGTTGAGAACATGCAGCCTGTTTCAACTGTGGAATCGCCCGCTTTTCGGCAACTGATAAGTATGATACCATGTCCAAGCGGCACACTGCAAATGAGAAGAAAGACTTTTTCCGACTACCTGGATAAGGAGTATTTGAAAATGGAAACTGAGCTTAAAGCGGCACTGGAGGAGATTGATCACATTTCCACTACAGCAGATATTTGGACTGTCCATAACAAGAGCTACCTTGGGATAACTGCTCACTGGATTAACACCACTACCTTTAAACGCCAGAAAGCTGCCCTGGCCTGTAAAAGGATCAAAGGTAGGCACACATATGATATAATTGCTGCCGAGATTGACCATATTCATTCATTGTTTGCATTGTCGACGAAATTTACAGCTACAGTTACTGACAACGGCTCCAACTTTGTGAAAGCCTTCCAAATGTTCCAACCAGAGTCGCTCTCTGGCGATGATGATGATGAAGAAGATGGTGAAGACATCATCTTCACAGATGTTTCAGATGTGCTCAGTACCGCTGCAGATGACGGAATTGTTTTACCTCCCCACCTGAGGTGTGCCTCTCACACTATCAACTTGATTTCATGTTCTGATGTGGACAAGTGGCTGCTTTCGAATCCTACTACCAAAAATATATATAGAAGTGCGACAGCCAAGTGCACAGCTCTGTGGAGTAAAGCTAGCAGATCGACCTTGGCCTCAGAAATAGTGGGAGATACTGTTGGCAAAAAGCTGCTCGTGCCATGCTCTACAAGATGGAACTCTTTCTACAACGCTGTGGCAAGGATTGTTGAAATGCCTACAAGTGACTTGAATACCATCTCTGATCGTTTAGAGTTAAAATGTTTTAGTGAGAAAGAGCTTCAGTTTCTGAAAGAATACTGTGCAGTCATGAAGCCACTCACAGTTGCTTTGGACATCCTACAAGGAGAAGAGAACTGTTACTTTGGCACCCTCCTCCCCACCTTGGAAGTACTGATGTCAAAGACGCTGGAGATGAAAGAAGGTCTGGCTGTTGGAGCTGGCTTACCAGATGCCATAGCACAGGTAAGAAAGATTCATCATCACATCTAATTTTCTACTAGTACAAAAAGAATGAATTTAATCAATAGACACCACTCATTTTTAGTAAAGCATGTGGTATATGTTTTTTATAACAGGAGAAGTTTATAAATGTAAACACTGCTATTTTCATTGGAGCAACCACTGATGTGACCAAAAATATATGCTCCAGTTACCTACATTATACAATAAAAATAAACATTAATTGCTTTGTGCCACAGTTTCTTTTTGCCAAATAAATGTTTAGTTTTGTCTAATCCTTTCTCATTTGTCTACAGTATATGCTGTAATTTTGATGTTTAAATTTTTTTAGAACTTGTACCAATAACTCAAAAATCACATGGTGGTGTACAGCCTTTAAAAAACTTGCTTTAAGAAAAATCTTTCATTTGTTTAAGGTCTGTGTCACTTGGATGTGTGTTTTTCAGGCTATCCAAAGACGTTTTGCATCTGTCTTGGAAAACGAAGATGCAATGCTTGCAGCTGTCACACTTCCCATATTCAAACTGCGATGGTTAAAAGACCAGGAGAAGAAAGAGATGGTCAAGGGAATGCTGATAAAAGAGTGTCACAAGCTCATCCCTCAACCTGGTCCTGTGCAGCAAGCAGCCAAGATGCAGGTGACTCCAACAACACCAGACTCAAGCTCCTCCAATGTGCAGGACTTTTTCTGCTTTGAGGATGATGATGATGCTTTCAGCACTGTTGAAACTGAGGTATTGACATACTTGAGAACAACCGAAACAGGTATGGAGATTCTCAAACAATTTCCTACAATAAAGGGGATTTCTCTGAAGAAAAATGCAGCTACTCCTTCCAGTGCACCAGTCGAGAGACTTTTTAGCTTGGGAAGTCTAGTGCAGTCTCCAATGAGAAACAAACTGTCAGACCAACGATTTGAGAGGCTTCTTCTCATGCGTTACAACCACTGGTTTGAAGGCTAAACCTCAACTCAAACATTCATTTGAATCTCTGGATATTTTATAACAGAGATCATATACAACGGTAACTTCATGTTGAAACCAGTTTAATTTTTGCACTTGAAATAATACAGTTTAGTTTAAACAAGATGCTGGCATGTAACTCACATAATTTCCTTATGGTTTTTCACAGTTTAATATTTGTTCAATTGGAACTTTCATTTTCCCCAAGTGGCTATGTGTTCAGACATTAGCACAATTCTGATCTTCAAAGTGACATTGAGGGATATTTCCATTTTGTTCACCTACTGATATGTACTCAAAGTGTCTTCATTCCATTTTGTATGAGACCTGTGCATTTTTCAAGTAGCATGTATGGCATACAACCAGATGCTTGCATTAGTGGACATACTTGTTCTTTAAGAAAATTAGATTGAGTTTAACTTTCAAATTAGGTCAAACTTAAGTCATTTCTTTTCGAGGTCTGCATTTACTTCAAAAAATAAAAAAAAACATGTAACACTAACATGTGTTAGTTAAGTAGTCACTGTGACTTTTGTTAAATTTCAGAACACTTATTTTATATGAATGCATGGTGTTGCTCAGAAAAGGTTTGAAATATTTTTCAAGAATGTTCTATGGAAATAGTACACTTCGGCAGTTGTATGGTCCTGAAACCACTTTATTATTTGCACTTTACCTAATACATCCAGCCTACTTTAAGTTAAGGGCATTGAAGTTGAGCATTGCTCATAGATTTTATTTTTTACCAGGTGTTATTTTTTTTTATTTATTTGTATTTGAAATCATTCACTGGCCTGACTTGATTAAAATTGTGTTTACAAATTACATTGTGTTTGAGTTTGAATTATATTTTGTACGTTAATGTAGATTCTCAGTCACCTAGGACATGATGATCTTGAAATTTAAAATGAAAGCAACTGTACTTTTTTCTTGAAGTCCTGCTTCTTAACTCTTAAAGAGCAAGTCACCCCCTACCAGAGTCTTACTCCAGTCCCACTTCGTGTTTGAAAAATGCAACAAATGCTGTTGCTTGGCAGACGAGAGGGCAGAGCCACTAACAAATACACACGCATACAGGCTCACAACAAATTTGTGACATCATATGGTACCAGCTAAGCCATAGGGTACCTCTTAGCCATTGACGATGTCAGGTTTAAATTCAAATGCAGTGCAGAGTTTTTACCTGAAGAGGGTGCAACACTAACAGTTTTAGGCAGAAAATTTTAATCTTAACTAATATGTTCTTAAGTGCCAAATTATTGACTACACATGTCTACTGCACGATTAGACACTCATTTATATGATTTATCAGCAAAAAATGTTGATTTGGGGGGTGGCTTGCTCTTTAAATCTCAAGATTACATTTAGTACAGCATTTTTAAGAATATATTTTAAATAAGTAACTAAAAAGTTACTTTTAAGAGTAACTCATTTCTTTTTTATGTGAGTAATCAGTAAAGTAACTAAGTTACTTTTTGAATGAAGTAATTAGCAACTGTAACTAGTTACTTTTTTTCAGTAACTAGCACAACACTGCGTGTTATACAGGCTAGTACCCGTTGAGGGGGGTCCTGAGAGTGTGATTCATTTCAACCGACTTAAGCCGTGCACTTCTCTTCCACTAGTTGCAGCACCGATGGCTGTGGGGTCCCGAGAGAGAGCGAGGCAGAGTCTGCGTCAGCAGGATGCCACCTGGGAGGACACCAGCAGGGTTCATCGGCGGTCTGCAGAGACAAGCAGGTCTGGCGGCGCAAGTGACCCGGCCCCATCACGTGGAGAGGATGCTCGAGGAGGTGCTGCTGCAGGAGGACCGGAAGGACGTCTCTCTGGGGAGATCGACAGACGTGGAGCTGCGGAACAGCGGGTGGTTCATCAGCCGGATGCCACCTGGGAGGACATCAGCAGGAGTGCTCAACGGTTTTCGGAGACGAAGGGCTCCGGTGATTCAAGCAACCCTGCCCCATTGCATGGAGAGGCTGCTCGAGGGGGTGCGGTTGGAAGAGGATCGGGAGGACGTATCCCTGAGAAGGTCGAGGGAACTGGAGCTGTGGAGCAACGCGTGGTTCGTCAGAGGAGACCCCCTGTTTGGTATAAGGATTATCAGGTGGAAATCTAGGACTCGAGGGCGAGTCCTTCAGGACAAAGAGGGGGAGAGTGTGATGGACAGAAGACGGAAGCTGCCGAGCTCCGAGGGTGTGGTCATTGGACACCAGCTGGTCCTCGTTATGGATAACGAGGCCAGGGAGGATAAAAAGGTGACAGACCTACTGAGAGGGGTGCGTGGTCGACCTGTCATTGTGGCATCGGACTTTGGGGGGTGGGGTCGTTCGCAGCCGGGTAGGGCTGCCGGCGACGAAGATAGCTGAACAGGTGTTTAGTGTTCCAGCGCCAGGAGGGAAGGCTGGTCGCCTTCTTTAGACAGTTAGGGCTGGGCATAGGTGATGCCAAGGCCGCGCCGACATCTGCCGCTACGGACTCTGGCAGTGGACTTATGTTGTGGATTTACCCGCCGTCCTCGCAAGCTACACCCCGGGGCGTTGGACGGCGTTGGAAGCTCAGACCCCGGGGACGGGGGTCACACCATCCGTGACAGCTAAGTACCGCTGCTTATGTGACTCATGCTGGACAGTTGGTTTTAGAAGAGAGGGCTTGGGCCATGGTGTTTTATCGTTGTGTTTTATTATTGATTGTGCAATAAAGTGTGTCTTTTATAAGTCGTTGCCTACTGGTGGTGTGTTCAGGTTCTGACCGGAGGGCAAGATATTCTGCCCGTGCTGCCCACGGCTACTTTTATTACAGTTAGAATGAAATTAATCTACCCTTTTCACACATGTGGTGTAAAAAATCCTTGAATGTTACAAAGTGCAGTCAGAAATTACTAACAATAATTTAAACGTTAAGTTTTATGTCATTAATTTTGGAAAAAGTTTCAGCACTTAGTTTTTACTAAAATGGCGCCCATGGTTATATTTAAATTTTTTACCAGCGGTCTTGTCGAATACTCTAAAATGAATCGTACATAAGGACTAGAAAAAGTTACGCTATAAATGTCTAAACTTACTTTACTGTGTGAAGCTTTAAAAAGATAGACTAGCAACAACCATCTAACTAAAATAAGCCACCAACCGTTATATTTTAAATCAATACAGGCGGGTATCTTAAATGAACCATGTAAAGAACACGAGAACTAGAACGTTAAGATAGAAATTAATACACTTTATTTTACAATTTAAAGTAATATGAAGTTGTTAAGTTCAGTGAAAGGGTAGGTTAAACTAAACTAAAATATAACTCTAACCGTTACTTTTTAGATTTGTACAGGCGGGCATCTCAAAGGAACCATGTAGGCTGTGTTAAGAAAACACGAGGACTAGAAAGTTCAGATTGGAATTAAAAAAACGTTATTTTACTGTTAAAGATAATATAGTTCAGTCCAGAGATGTCTCGGATCATGACAGACGGATGGAACCACGCGTCTCTGGTGGACTCTTTAAGGAGTCTAAACAATTTCAACTTGTTCTGCAGGAACCGTTTGCTTTATCAGCTTTGCAGGTATAAAAAGGTTTTGACGACATGTCAAAAGCTTTGGTGGTTAAAGAGGTGTTGCTCCAGGTGACTGGTCTGGAGCTTTCTCTAGAACTGATGAATCACCATGGTCTGGTTTTATGTTCTCATGTTATGATTGTGTAGCCAACCAGAGGTTGACAAGTTTGAAGAATATTACCAAGAATCTCGGAAACGCCTTCTTCGATACCGGAGGCTCTGATCTGGGGTAAAGGCTATTTATGTGTCATGGATTTAACTTTACCTTACTTGTTCTTGTGTGAGTGCAATATGGTTATGACCTTGTCAAGTAAACATGCTGAAACATATATCATTGAGCACAGATTAATGAAACATTTCATTATTTTATAATTATTATAAGTAGCAATAAACAAATTATAATTTTAAATCTTCTTTCTTCTGTGAAGCAAGGAGACTTTGATAAACGGCTGTGCTTTGAGGGAACTTGAAGAGAGAATGTTATTGTTATGATTTCATTCTCTCTGTCAGAGCTGCAGGCTCTGAGCTCCAGCTGGTGGGATGAGGGCAGTCTGATTTAAAGGGAACACATGCAGTCTCGTGTCTCCTTTTCGACCAAATGTTGAATGGTCAAACTGTACCTAAAAACTGACCATTGCTGGACGTTACAGTTCCTAACCGAGCAATTCCCTCTCAGACTGCAGGTCTACTGGTGGTTCCCAGAATATCTAAAAATAGGATGGGAGGAAGATCTTTTAGTTATCAGGCTCCTCTCCTGAGGAACCAACTCCCAGCCTTAGTCCGTGAGGCAGACACCTTGTCTACTTTTAAGAATAGGCTTAAAACATTTTTATTTGATAGGGCCTATGGTTAAAATCTGATGTTAGCCTAAATCTGGACAAGTGGGGAGTACAGGGAGGTGGAGTGTACAGTCGGTAAAGACGGCTCTCCCTTGCCCTGCCTCCAAAATGCATCCATCTAAATAGGATAGGTTATCCAGAGTTATCTCTGTAGTTATGCTGCTACAGGCTTAGACTGCTGGAGGATACACTGACCACTTTTCACACTCTACTACTTTCTTCTACAATCTGCTCTTTAACTGTATTATTTCCTGCTATTTCAGCTGTTAACTTTATTTTTTCTCTGTTTTTCTCCCCAGAAGAAGCTAAAATGATGTTCTGCTGAGCTGTGGTGGCCTCATGGAGGGGGGCATCGTCTAGCACACTGTTGCTAACCACTTAAACATTCTCCCTCTACTGATAATACCTTTTTGCTTTCCTTGACATTGGATGTGCTACTACTAGTTTATCCGTTTAATCATAGATTCACTAGGATAAATACAATAAAGTTTATCTCTCACCAAATAGAATATTTACTAAGAAATCATAATGTAACCATAGAAACACTACTTGGAGTGTGTGTGTGTGTGTGTGTGTGTGTGTGTGTGTGTGTGTGTGTGTGTGTGTGTGTGCCTGCTCTGTCTTCTCGATCCCCAGTGAGTCGTGGAGGATGGCTGCTTATACTGAGCCAGGATCCTCTGGAGGTTTCTTCCTGTTAAAAGGGAGTTTTCCTCTCCACTGTCGCTGCATGCTTGCTTAGTTTGAAGATTGCTGTAAACTCGATGCAATTTGCTGGGTTCCTTATATAGGAAACTTTTTTCTGATTGGCTTAATGAACTGACCTGGATTGGAATGTTTACTATGTGAAGTGCCTTGAGATGACGCTTGTTGTGATTTGGCACTATATAAATAAACTTGAATTGAATTGAATTGAACTTGTAAGTAACAATATTTTTGGTCCAACTGTGTGGATCTTTTTTCTTTGTAGCTTATTTAATAAGACTTAGCTCATGTTAGCTCATTGTTAGTGCTAGCTAGCTACAAGACTTTTTAACATTTTAAAATTTTCTGTATCTACATAGCATCTCCTCTGGATTGCTTTGCACTGAGGCTGTTGATCTGGTGGTTAGCATTGCTGCTTAAGGAGTAGCCTAAAACATCTCAGGTGATGTGGCCTTTCTCCGTGGAGTCTGCATGTTCTCCCCGTATATGTGTGAGTTTTCTCTGGCTACTCCTACAGTCCATTAATAAGTTAATTGGTGGCTCTAAATTGACCTTCAGTCATTGTGAGCATGGTTGCTCATTTCTCATTCCCTCCATTCTCTCTTCTCCCACTGGCTTCTGCGAAAGGCAGCTGCCATGTGATCCTGATCATTATGTAAATTTTACTGGAATAAACTGAACAAGACTGAATTGTATAGGATTGGATTTCAATTGGACCTGCTTAGTTCTTTCTTTTTAGTCCAGAAGATTTGGTTTGTGAACAGGGGTGCCTCCAGAAAATTTTGATAGGAGTGGCCAGATGGGGTAAAAAGAAATTTTTGGGGACCGGATTGGTCCTTGTGGTAACTGTGGGAGGGTTTAGCCTGTGGCCATGTATTGCATTTCTCCTATATTTGTTTTTATTATTAACGAAAAACAGTATTTATCCGAAAAAATTAACTGCAATTTTACAAACACAAACATTTCAGTTATTTAAAATGTTCCAATCCAAATGTAATAAAAAATTATTTTTTTAGGTTAATTTATTAACACTGGCTTTTCCTGGAGGGGGAGGGGGCAGTTTTGTAGGGGTGGCCATGGCCACCCCTGGCCACCTCTTGGGGGCACCCGTGTTTGTGAATTGATTCTGAAATAAATATTCCACGGGTTTACTATATTTGCATAATTGAAACCTTTCTTTCTTTTGCCCTCCAGCTTGTAGCTGCTCACATTACCAACAGTTCAATTTTTGCTGCTGCAACAGTAAAATGCTGCTCATATGTTGATCAATATGTAAAAACAAGCTAACAATGCATTATTATGATGGTTATAACCTATTGCTGCTACCTCATCAGCTTCCAACCCACTTGTGTATCATGTCTTTGCGTCCTTTAGCATAAGTGCCTACACAGTCCCATCAAAAAATCACCTGGCCGTGCCCTGAGCCTGATTCAAGTTTCAATCAATCGAGCCGCTGGAATACGAAAATCTCCAGCAACGGGGTTTGAATAAACAAGAAGATTTTCTCACAAGCTCAGATTCTCAAGCTCTACTTTTAACAAGTTTTAATCTCTGGTGGAGGGAGTGAACTTTAACATTCACCCAGCTCTTTTATAATTGACTTCTTCTCCTTTCAAGTCTTATCTACCACACACTCTAACTTACTGGTACTGAACATTCTGAACAAGCTGGTCATACTGATAAAGAGGAACTCTGAAAAAGGTTAAAAAAATAAATAGTGAAATAAAATCTCTGGTAACAGACAAAGCTGCTTCTCTTTAAAGTTCAGAAAAATGACTGTAGTGATGTTTCTGATGAAGAAGCTGTCCTCGACTAGTAATTTAGAGGTTTAGAGTGGGTGAGATGGATCCTCGTTCACGTATTTTATCACCATGTGGAATTTGTAATTGAAATAATTTTTTTCTGCAGCTAAAGCAGGTAAAATATTAATTTTCTTTTTGGTAAAATATCTTAAAGGGGTGTTTTGGCCATTAGTATAGTGTGTTTGTGTGTAAAAGTAAAAAAAAAACTACTATGGAGGGCTTCCTGAATGGCCTCAGTTCAGAGAAAAATAGTTTATGTATTTCTTACAGCTTCAAATAGCAAAACTTTTGGCAGAGCATCAAAAATAATTGTAGAACTTTTATTTTAGGGTCGGTAACAAGATGGCGCCTGTGCTTGGCTTAGCCGCAGTCGCCGGCCACTTTTTCTAACTATTCTCCACCAACCTTCTCTTTTCCACCTTGCTCTGCGATCCTCTTCGGTAGTGTCCCTGCTACCATCTCCTATGATCGCCAGATTTTTTTGTCCTTCCGTTCATTCACGATCACCCAAGATGCATCGAGGATGTACCTCCCTGTTTGTTTACCTGAGTGGCGCACTGGCCTGGAGCCAAATGACAACCAACCAGGGCGCCTCCAGCAATGTTTATCCGGTCCCGGGAAAATGTCGGAGGAAAAGAGGTAAACGAGCAGGAATCCAGGTGAGAATAAGACTTCTCTTAAAGCGTGGTTTATCTAGTAAACATCGGCGTGATCTTCTAGCTTCTTGTCCTTTGTTTGGTGACCTGAGCGCCACTTCTGCATTCCCGCCAGGCCGCGTTGCGGCGCGGTTTCTCCGTCCAAGTTTTTTAAGGTCGGTTTATCCTCATTCCTCTGTGGTTTCTCCTCCTGTTCCCTCCATAAGTGGTTTTTATAAACACCGTGGATCTAACCCTGCTAATTTACGTCCACTAACTCCAGCTGTTTGTGTAGTTTCTGATTCTTCCACCTCACTCAGCATGGCTTTATTAAATACCCGCTCTGTTAACAAGAAGTCATTCCTGCTCAATGATCTAATTCTCTCTAAAAACCTGGATTTTCTGTTTCTGACTGAAGTTTGGCAGCAAACATCTGATTATTCTGCTCTGATTGAACTCTGCCCGAGTGGTTATTCTTTTCTTAGCCAGCCCCGGGGTTCTAGTCGTGGTGGAGGCCTAGCTGTTGTTTTCAGAGACCGTCTTCCATGTAGCACTGCAACCTCTGGTCGCTTTGCTTCCTTTGAACTGCAGCTGATTAAAGTCGAGCGTAAGGACCCGTTCTACTGTGCTGTGGTCTATCGTCCACCTGGTCCAAACAGTTCTTTCCTTCAGGAGTTTAGTGACTTTCTATCCTCCACTGTGAAGCTGTCCAGGCTGGTGATTGTTGGTGACTTTAACATCCACGTTGATGATCCCTCTGATCACTTTGCCATGAATTTCTCCAGCCTTATGGACTCCTTCAGCTTTACCCAGCATGTTTCTGGCCCCACACACACCAGGGGGCACACTCTAGACCTTGTTTTTACCCTGAGTCTAAATGCTGACAGTGTTTGTCCTGAGGATGTTTATATTTCAGATCACCATTGCATTTTCTTTAACTTGTCAGTTTCTGCGTCCCCACCTCCTGCTCACAGTATGGTTAGTTCTCGTTTTCTCAATGAGAGCACAGCTAGCCATTTTTCTGCTGCTTTTGATCCACCCTGTTTTTCTGATAACGACACAGATTCCTTAACTTCTCAGAGCACTGCCTCTCCATTCTGGACAAAATCTGTCCTGTCAGAACCAGATCAGTTCCTGCAGTGAACCCTACTCCCTGGTTTAATGACAGCCTTCGCAGCCTGAAGCGCCAATGCAGAAAAATTGAGTGTTTGTGGAAGAAAACCCATCTCCACGTCCATCTGCTGCACCTAAAGGATCTTCTGACATCCTTTAACTCTGCAGTCAGAGGGTTTCCTATTTTTCCAACCTGGTGTCCCAGAGCAAAGGGAACCCCAAGGTGCTGTTTAACACCATCAGCAGCATCATCTCTCCTGCCTCTCCTACAGCCTCCATCCACTCTGTTACAGACTGTGAGAACTTTCTGTCTTTCTATGTGGACAAAGTCAATAAGGTTAGATCTAGCATCTCTCCTTCAGCCTTATCGCTGCCTCTCCCGACTCCAACCAGGCCCATCATCCTAGATAGCTTTGCTCCTGTTTCTTTGCCTGATTTAACAAAACTAGTTAACTCTATGAAGACCTCTGCACGCCCCCTCGACATCTTACCCTCATCTTTGTTTAAAAGTGCTTTTAAGTCCATTGGTCCCAGCGTGCTCTCTATAATTAATGCTTCTCTGGTTTCTGGTCAGGTCCCTGCATACTTTAAGAACGCTGTAATCCACCCGCTTCTTAAAAAACCGAGTCTCGACCCCTCTCTCCATAGCAGCTTCAGACCCATCTCTAAACTTCCGTTCATCTCCAAGATCTTGGAAAAGGTTGTGGCTAAACAACTCACAGCTGCTCTTGATGAACAGAACATCTATGATAGCTTCCAGTCAGGTTTTCGTAGAGCTCATTCTACTGAAACAGCTTTTCTTAGGGTCTCTAATGACCTTCTGACTCACAGTGATGCAGGGGACTGTTCTGTTCTGGTCCTGCTGGACCTGACTGCAGCCTTTGACACTGTTGACCATCACCTGCTACTGGAGAGGCTGAGAGACTGGGTAGGCCTATCAGGAACTGCTCTAGAGTGGTTCTCCTCTTATCTCTCTGAGCGCTCCTTTTCTGTGGCCATCTCCAAGTTTAGGTCCTCCACCACCTCCCTTACCCATGGTGTCCCACAAGGTTCTGTGCTGGGGCCTCTGCTCTTCCTCTTCTGTCTGCTTCCTCTTCAGCACATCCTGAGCTCTTTCAAAGGAATCTCCTACCATCTTTATGCAGATGACATCCAACTGTACATCTCCTTAAGCCCCATGAGATGTCTAAGCTGCAGCTGTTACACACCTGTTTAGACTCTATCTAAACCTGGATGGCTGGGAGCTTTCTTCAGCTGAATGAAGATAAGACTGAGATCCTCATCTGTGCCCCAGACAAGCTGGTTCCCAAAGTCAGAGACTCTCTTGGTCAGCTTGTTTCTCACACCAAACCCTCCATCAGGAATTTTGGCGTGATCTTTGACCCAGCTCTCACCCTGGATTCTCATGTCAGTTCTCTTGTAAGTAAGTAAGTAAAAGTTTATAAAGCGCCTTTTGCAGATATGAATCACAAAACGCTGTACAATATGAGTAAAATCAGGGCAAATACCTCAAACTGATAAAAACAGATCACAAAAAAACAATAGCAGTTACAAAATAGTAAACAAAATCAGGAGTAAAAACAAAGTCAAGGTATGAACAAAGACAAAGCCATCTTTCAGAACATTTAGCGGGGGAACGCCTGGATGAAAAGGTGAGTTTTTAAATGTTTTTTGAAGACCTCTACAGTTTTGGAGAAATGGAGTTTTGAAAGCAGACTGTTCCAAAGTCTGGGGACAACAGTCTGAAAGGCCCTGTCCCCTTTGCTGTTTAGTCTGGTTCGAGGAACAGCCAGGAGGTTTTGAGATGTGGATCAAAGGTTCCATGAAGTGGTGTGAGGGGATAAAAGCTCAGATAGGTAGCTTGGAGCCTGGTTGTTAAGAGCACTATAGGTCAGCACTAATACTTTAAATTGAATTCTAAATTCTACCGGGAGCCAATGGAGGGACTGTAAAACTGGAGTGATGTGAGTTTGTCTGCTGGATTTGGTTAGGAGTCTGGCTGCTGCATTTTGGATGGCTTGAAGGCGTGAGAGGGAGGTTTTGCTGAGACCAGTAAAAAGAGCGTTACAATAGTCTAAGCGTGATGAGACAAAGGCATGGATGATTATTTCCAGATCTGCAGTAGAAACCAGTTTACGAACTTTTGAAATGTTTTTCGGGTGAAAGAAACAAGAGCGGGAGATGGTTTTGACGTGTGAGTCTAAACTTAAAACTGGATCAAAAATAACTCCCAGGTTTCTAATGTTGGACTTGCCTGTTGGGCAAAAGGAGGCAATTTCCTGCTCGATTTTTGGCAGAAGTTCTGGGGCTGCAGAGATCAGGGTCTCTGTCTTGTTGGCTTTGAGAACAAGAAGTTGCTGGACAGCCAGTTACTGATCTGGGTCAGGCAGAGTACAAGGGTGGCCAGCCTGTCCAACTGGTGTGGCATGAAGGACATATAGAGCTGTATATCGTCAGCGTAGATGTTGTAGGAGATGTCTGGGAAAGACTGAATGATGCCAGCTAGAGGAAGAATATAGAACACGAATAGTAGAGGCCCTAGAACTGAACCTTGTGGGACCCCGCAGGTTAGAGAGGCGGTGTCTGATGAAAAGGTTTCTGACTTCACTGTGAATGTTCTGTTGGTGAGATAAGAGGAGAGCCAGTCTGGAGCAGAACTTGAGATACCAGCCAGAGCATTTAACCTGTTCAGTAGAACATTGTGATCTACAGTGTCAAAAGCTGCACTGAGGTCAAGCAGGACCATGACAGAGCATTTCCCAGCATCAGCAGCCATTTGGAGGTCATTATGCACCCTTACTAGAGCAGTCTCAGTTGAGTGCTGCTTCAGAAAGCGTTGATAGGGGTCAGAGATCTTTGACTTAGAAAACCAGGATCTGAGTTGAGTTTCAACAACCTTCTCAAGTACTTTACTGATGAAAGACAACTTAGAAATGGGCCTTAAGTTACTGGTGGAGCTGGCGTCAAGGTTGGGTTTCTTTAAGAGAGGAGTCACTACTGCATTTTTAAAGTAAGATGGAACACAGCCTTGGCTCATTGAGCTGTTGATTATAGTCAACAAAGATGGACTGATAGAGGCAAGGGACCTGACTAAGACAGAGGGAGGTAAGACTTCTGATGAGCATGATGAGAGTTTCATCTGACTGATTATTGAGGTTAAGTCATTCAGTGTGATTGGGGAGAAGGAGGTGAAAGACTCGGAGCACTGAGGGGCCTCCTCGCTGATGGGGGGAGCTGGTGGAATGCTGGATCTCAGATTCAACACCTTGTTTGCAAAAAAGTGGAGAAATCTGTTACAATCATCAACTGAAGATAGCTGAGCCTGCTGTGGAGGAGAAGACACGATGCTGGAGATGGTATAAAACAAAACCTTAGGATTATTCTTATTTTGGCATATGAGGTTGCTGAAGAAAGAAGACCTGGCATTTTCTACAGCTTTGTTGTGTGACTCGAGAAGTTCTTTAAAATATTCGCGATGAACAACCAAACCTGTCCTCTTCCACCGACGTTCTGCTTTTCTATAGGAGCGTCTAAGATCAAGAATCTGCTTGTTCAGCCAGGGTGAACTAGAGGCACTGGAACTGCGGCTGGTTTTGTGTGGGGCAACCTGATCTAGAATTTTGAGGCAGTGATCATTAAATGAGTTAGTAAGGAGCTCTACGTCATCAGAAGAAGGAGGTACAAAGTCAGAGAGGAGAAATTTAAAATGGTAGAACTGTTGATAATACGTCGTTGCTTGGCAGAGACTGGTAAAAGAGATTCAGAATTTAGGTTAACAAGAAAGGAACCTGACTTATGGTCACTGAACATGTATCTGCAGCTTATCAAGAAGAAGTCCGTAGGAAAACACCAGATCCAGGGTGTGGCCTGCTCTGTGAGTGGATCCAGACACGTGTTGAGAGACGTTAAAAGAGTTCATCATGTTTAGGAACTCTCTAGTAGAGCAGTTAGATAGATCCTCAGCATGGATGTTGAAATCTCCAACAATAATTATCCTGTCTAGTTTAATAGTTGAAGATATGAACAGCAGCAGATAAAGGATGATATTCTTTAGACATCAGGGCTCCTGGGTTAATCTGTGGAACTAAAAGTTACAGTCTGACCCAGCTTGACCCAGCTGGGAAAATGTGACCTTTGTCACAAATTAGAGGCCCTTCATCACTCTACATAACCTTGCAACACTATAGATGGTTTTCTGTGTGGCTGTATGTGTTTATGATTTCATGGAAAAGTCAGCGATTGTTCATATGTTTCTGATGTATATTAATGATTGTTTCAGGTGTTGTTGAGGTTTTGTGCATGCATGTGTATCTGCTAGTGTTGAATGTGTTTTAGAGAAGAATAGGTACGCATGACCACTTCCTTCATAGCACCCTCAATAAAAAGACTAGCTCCTTCATAGCACCTGCAGAAAAACATTTCTGGAGCCGCCACTACCCGTCAGCTCTGGCTGAGGATCAGGTGGAAGCAAAATGTTTAACTAAATGAGAAGAAACTGGAAAAGTAGCGACATTTTTCCAGTTTTTTATTAAAAAATGTACAAAACATAAATTTATATTCTGTCAATCACTGCTTCCCTGCTCTGAAACGTGCGCGTCGCTCGTGCACAACACCATTAGTTGTCACACACAGTTTAATTCCCGGTCTGCGTGAACAACCAATGAGCCTCATCCCTGAAATGATTCCATGGTTTCAGAAGCTTGATAGACAGCTGAGTTCAGGGCGAGGTCTGGAGATCGCACTCACTTTTCCTGCTCGGTGTTCCATGCCATATCTAATCACATCCTCCTCCTCGGCAGGTCATGCATCTCTTAAGAGTCTATATGATCAGAACTTTGGAATTAAAAAGTGGATCTGCAGCAGTGATTAATCACTGAACCCATTTTCAACCACACCTCATTTCTAATAAAATAAATGTAAAGACCAAGTTTACTTGTTTTTCAATACATTTGCAGAGGTCTCTAGTATAATTTAATACTTTATGAGTCAGTCTCTGTGAGACAAAAGGCTCTGGCGCTCCTGTTTCAGGAACTAGAAGTTAGTTGAAGGAGTAGGGAGCAGAAGACTGCAGAATTTGAAGTCTTAATTCCTGATATTTGGACATCTTGCATCTGGGATGTCTCGATCTCAATTGACCAACGTGACTTGACCAACAGTGACTAGGCATTGTTTTGGTAATTTCTAATATTACTCCCATATTTCCTCAAAGAAATACTAAGCACACTCAGAGGGATTAGATTCATAATGTGGTCAATTGTAAACAACCTTTAACCAGACAACAAACACAAACTCTGCAAAGTGTGATACTTTGCAAAGGGTGAGAATCAAACACACCAGACAAGACGGCAGTTTGCTCACACTGAGTTGAGAACTTTGGAGAGCATTTATTGGCAAGAACACACACACCCATACATTCCTCAAAAACTCCCCTGGCCTTAAGAATCTACAGACAACAAAAGAGATTGTTCAGATACTAGATCAACGAGTCTCTTGGTCTGGAAGGATGGAAAGTTGTTCCTGCCTACGCTCCAAGCCAGGGCAGAACCCCCTGGTTTGGCTGGTTTGGCCTCTATATAGTAGAACACAAAAACATTCAAATGTAAATAAGCACCTCAAGCAAAAAGGAGTAGAAAGGAATTCCTGCAACCATTTGGAGTGAGGTGAACTATGCTTGATACTCAGCCTGCCTGATACACAGCTTTACCTAACATTCCCCCCCTGTTCAAACGGAGTTCACCTTACATAATTATAAAAATGAAGAATAACACCATCTGAGGTGATAACAAAAACATCAAGTTTCTTTCCTTCAGCCATTTCTCTCATGAATTTATAGATTCTTTTACCATCCTTTTACTATAGTTTTTAATACTTATTCAGTATGCTTATGGATATGTGTGTGTGTGTGTGTGTGTGTGTGTGTGTGTGTGTGCGTGCGTGCGTGTGTGTGGGTATGTATATATGTATATATGTGTGTGTGTAAATGAACATGTGTGTGGGTATACATGTTCTTATGTGTTTTTAGGTATTTTCATTCTCATTTATTGTGGTTGTTGTCTGTTTTAGAGAGCGAACATCTACCGAAGACAAATTCCTTGTAAATGTAATTTTACTTGGCCAATAAATCTGAAATCTGAAATCAAACAGCATTGGTCACAGAAACCGCAATTTGCATTGTTGAAATTATAATGAAACTAACTTTACCAGGCAATATACTCATTTTGTCTCAGGAGGGTATATTGAACTAAGACATTCGTCATCAGTTTGCGAGCTAATACCAGTTACCAGATACTAGCTAACTCATAAAACTCCAGGATCCGCCAGTCGATTCGTTGGATTTCAGGAAGTTGCTAGAGGGGGAAAGTTAATGCAAAATGTCAATGTACACAGCTCTAATTGTGGCAGAGCTGAGGTCAAAAGGGCTTGGCTGTGGACTGGAAAGTGTTGTTTGAGCAACACTATGCCTTGTCAGGATGGTGTTGCACTTTCGCCGAGATGAAACAGAAAGGGCAAAAGGTCATCACAGACACAGACTCTCTTACTTCAGCTCAAATGTCCTCGTAGGGATGCTCGTTCTCATGTGACATGAGGCGGGGGCAGGGAGCCAATCTGCACTTTGGGCCACACCAGTTGTGTGGCAGGAGAGAGAGCCAGACTGAGCAAAAGATGTGTGTGTCAGCAACTTTGATGATGTTACAGCAACGCGGGATCCAGTGACGGTTGGAACGGTGAGGGGATGTCTCTTTGGACAAGGAGCCATGAAACCAGATGGGAGATTTGGGGTACTGGATCTTGACATCGTTGGAGGCAGGTCACAGCGTCGTGTGAACGGACCCAGGAGGGGTCTCAAACACCAGATGTTGTTTCCGTTGTTCCTCCCATCTGCTGCTATTTCCTCTCGTTCCATCGGAAGGCTTGGCTAAGTGCAATCCCCAAACATCAGCAGCGACATGGTGGATGGGCCCTGCAAGCTTAAGGCAGATCATTTACTTATCTGCTGTCCTCGGCGAGCCCGCATGCATTCCATCAGAGGATGGTCAGTCGTGGTGGCCCTCTCAGCAGTATGCAGCAGCGGGAGGGATAAGATGAGTGACCTTGACGCCTCATCTTGGTAGAAGCACGTGCACCCCCAATCTCCTTGGTTTCACGGTCTGTGGCGAGAAAGCACACAAGGATCTGCAAGTTCACTGTGGCTGTTTGACATCTTCAGCAACAACCATCCAATATACTTTTTGACCAGTCCAGTTTGGACCCTCAATGGGGCCGAAATTCACCCGAAATATATCATCACAGTCCACTCGGTATTATCCTAAGCTAGAATCAAGATCATACTTACATGTGAGGACAGCATACAAACAAAATACTGAGATGGACAGAAAATGCCCAGAGACATAAAAACCTAGCACTGTGTTCCCCCCTGAACGTAATTGGTTGAACAGCAAAAGATAAAATAATAAAAACAAACACAATGTCATAAGTAAGATCTGATTAAGGCAGCCCATGTATTTATCAGCAAACCATATGATAGGTAATTTTTCATTTATCCCATATCACCTTAAAGGACGACACAGAGAGAGAGAGAGTAGATTGATTTGTAATGTCCATGAATCGTCATGCGAGAGCTGGGTAAAGAAACCCAGCCCCCACTCTGCTCCAGCCTCAGCCTTCAGCTCACTAGCTCTGCCTACCCGCATTCTCCACCAAAATGTTGGGTAATATTTAATCTCCATAACCCTGGAACCTGAAATAAACACTCATGACAACGAGGGAGACATTTTACCCTGAGAACCCAAAACAATGGGAGAGTCAACGCAGAGGAAGCCTCCTCCGAGACTTCCCCACATCACTCCCATGTGTTCTCAGTTTGCCAGGGGTTTTATTTAGCAAAGGATGGAGAAGGCGAGGCCTTCTCAGGTTACAGAGGTACAGAGGTTTCAGTTGGAAATCCACAATCAACATCCTTGACTGCAAACTAGTTACTCTGCTCAACCTTTCATGAACATCCACAGTTGGCAAACACAGAGATTCATGAAGTGTTAATAACACAAAATGGGCATCTTTTAGGCCTCAAAAAGATACAATTATAAAAATCCCAACATTCCCTCCTGATGTGACTTTTTGAGCAAGAAAAGATTAAACCAATAAAACACATTGTCATGGAATTATGACACACCCTACCAACCTGGCAGTGGCGGCTGACCAGTAGAGGGCGATAGGGTGCCACCCTCCCAGTTTTCCCCAGTGTTTTTAATTTTTATTTAAAAAAATAAATAAATAAAATTAACAATAATCACATATTCTAAGTTAATTGTGTGTTTTGTGACAAAAATACCGTAAATCCTCTAATACAGGCCGGTATTCAATTAAAGGCCGGGTCTCCAATTTTGGCCGGTGTCAGAGTCAGTGGAGGTAAATAATGGCCGGTCTCTTATTGTGGCCGGATGGAATGTGGTAACAAGCAAGTACAAGCGTCCCAGCGGCAGGGTTATAGTCCCTAAATCAACCAGCAGGGGGCAGTAGGGGTTCACGCAGACATTTATTAGGCTTTTTCTTCAAGCTTTATAACGCTTCAGACACGATCCTCTATCACGCTCCTACCACACAGAGTCACGGTGTCAGTTAACCATGCTAATTCAACCCGCTCCACAGAACACACATCACCTTCCCTGTGGCTTACATAACACTCACACAACACGCAAATCAGCACATAGGAACTAGCAGAACGATAGGAAACACATATAACACAATACCCAGAATGCACCTGGCTTACAACCCCAGCCAGGTCATTACACTATCAAGTTCAAAGAGAACGTGCTGATTATGCTGCAGAACACTCTGGAGAGCAGCAGTAGGGGGTGTATGAACTACAGTAATCCCTCGTTTATCGCGGTAGATGCGTTCCACACCTGGCCGCGATAGGTGAAAATCCGCGAAGTAGGGACTCCCAGCATGCCCCTCGCAGGGATTCCCTCCACGTCGCACCTACGTCACAAACCACGGCTATAAACGGAAGTCGCCTTTACAGCTCAGTCATCGTTTCTTCAGATTCATGATCAGAGTTTCCAACCTACCGATCAATCCAACGAACTATCAGCTCATAGTAAGTTATCTTACTTACTTCTGGAAAGCCCGGCATTTCCGTGTCACTTCGTTGACGCTCGAACGCTCGGGGGTTTCCTAGAGCAGCCGGCGTTTCACCGACGCTATCACTTCCGCGTCTGTGAAACCACGCTCCCTATTGAATTATCGTATGATCACATTCTCTGTGATCAGCAATGCGCTGTGCCAGACCGTAGGTACTGACACGCGATCGTTCATGTCGGTTCATTTCCTTTAATGTTTTCTGTCTTTTATTTGCGCCTGATGCGTTTCGCTGCATGCTGTGGAGCGGGGCGGTGCGCGCATCAACTTGTCCTCCGACGCACTGATCACTGATACTGCCGCCAAACAGCAAGCGCTCCGCTGTTTTTGCGGTCGGTAGATATTTTAGAACTGCAGTTCAAAGGTAACTCATAAGGTGAATATATATGAACCCAGGCAGCAGTTTTTCTTTAGGATTGAGAGGAGATGCAGGAAGATAATAAACAGACAGGACAGAAAAATAGTCAAATAAAAACAAGTTAGTTGTTGTACCTGCTGTTGCAACATACAGACACCATTGAAGGTAATCAGAAGTGAGGAACAGAAAATGAAATAATTATTTTAATGTTTAGAGCAGCAGGAACTCCGAGAGGCTGCAGGCACATCAGTGAGTTTGCGGCTGCTGCGCAGGGGGAGGGGGGAGATGGCTGAAGCAGAAACTACCGTTGTTAAAAGAAATGTGTTTAACTTTGAAAATGTAGGCACAATTTTAATTGTCAAAAACTCCAGAAAACCATTAGTTCATTTTGCTCAAATAGAAATAGAGGCCTGCCTCTAATACTGGCCCTCCATCCAATAAAGGCCTGGAGCTTGATGAGCTTGAGTCAAATACAGGCCCGGGCCTGTATTAGAGGATTTACGGTAAATCATATATATATATATATATATATATATATATATATATATATATATATATATATATATATATATACATATATATATATAAATATATATATAAATATATATATATATATGTATATATATATATATATGTATATATGTACATATATATATATATATGTATATATATATATATGTATATATTGGTCTCTGCCGGTCTCTGCCGAGCGGTGCAGAGCGGTCTCTGCCGAGCGGTGGAGGCTGTAGGCTGTTTTTGAATCGCCCAAACAGGACGGGACCAGCCGTCCAATTGCTGACAAGAAAATCAAAGGGTAGGAATGGGAATGTATCCAATCAGCACCGACGTTGTTTCAGAAGCATGATGGGCGATAGAGCTACCGCCAAAGGTTTCGTTGGTGTTCGGTAGAACTCAGCAGAGTCGTTTGTGGTCGTGACACAGATGAATCATGGACTACAACCAGCATGGATACCGGATCTCAGCAGCCACTGAATTCAGTTCGGTCTCTTCTCCAATATTCGTTCGAGAGGAGAACTATGGTGGAAAAACTTAATGTCAAAGAGCTTGGACCAGATCAGCCCGACGTAAAGATAAGCCAGCAGGAGAAGGAGAGAGGTAAACTGTACACACAAGGCTTCTCCCGAAATTGGTACACCAGGAAGGCTTGGCTAGCTGGATGCAATCACGCGAATGCGTTATTTTGCTTTCCGTGTTTGTTATTCAAAACGGCTGGGACAGATAAGGCATGGATTGAGTCTGGAGTTACAGACATGAAACATTTTTCTGAGAAGATGAAGAAACACGAGTCATCCCGGGCACACATGGACAACAACACGGTGAAGCTAGCCATGCTAGGCAGCAGAGCTAATGTTGCCATGCAGCTCGACGAGGGAAACGGAAGAAACGGAGGACTTTTGGCCAGGGAGAACAACAGCAGCTGGGTGCAGAGGTAAGCTGTACATTACATTTCTGTGAACAAGACAATCAGAATCAGAAATCCTTGGTTGTCCCACAAACCGAGACATTTGTTTAATAACATGTTTAATGTGCAATAACTGTAAAAACTAATTTCAACACACATACTTATTATACATATGTAATCACGTAAATGTGTATTTCATGTAAATTTGTACATACATCAATCTGATTCCATTTTACTTGTTACACTTCTGCTGCAGCAAACAAATTTCCCAGCTTTTGGGACAATTAAACATTTCTGATTCTCAATTAGATGTTTTTACCTCAAATGTAAAAACATCTGATTGAGAATCAGAAATGTTTTATTGTCCCAAAAACTGGGAAATATGACATTTGTAAGAGGATACTGATGACATTATTTCCTATGAAAGTGTTTCCTATGTACTTATCTGTTGTTTTTTTTATTTATCAACTTTAAAGAGGATTAAGACTTTCCTGAGGAGCACCATGACACAGGGTGGGCTGAATGCTCTTGCCATGCTCTCCATGGAAAAAAAGCTTGTCACAAACATTCCTGACTTCAATAAAAAGCGAGAGCTTTGCCACTCAGAAGGACAGAAGGGCAAAATTTCTGAACAAATGAGGTATCACACACACACAAATGCATCCACTTGATCTTTGTATAAAGTTGACCTTGGCACAACACTCCAGAAATATTTAAAAGTGTAAATTTCTGGCATTTTGTCTAAGTAGTGTTTACTACCATTGCTGTAACAGTAATGGTAACGGCTCATAATTTTTCGTGTTCACTCAAATGTTGAAATTAAACAAAATGTTTTTGTTACTTGCCTCTTGCATTGCCTATTTACCATTTATGGTCATGTTATTTTATGTGCAATTTAATGCAGTATTTTTCAACCTTGGTCCGCAAGGCAGCGTGCCAATAGTCAGACACACCTGGATTAATCAGTTTGTCCAATGATGTAAGACAGGAAATAAAAGAGCTGTGCTTAATTCAGGAAATAATGAAGTTGTACACAAAGCTCAGAAAGCACAAGTTTGTTTAAAAAAAATAGCACAGCCCCACCAAAAATATTTTTCACCAGCCGCCACTGCAACCTGGAATTTGAAATTACCAATTAATCGGATTTTAGTTCAACATTAAACCAGACATCAAACCCAATTTTATCCTGTATTCCTAGCTTTATTAATTTGTCCCCCCTGAATGCTACCTTTGAGTAATAACAATAAAAATAAAATACATTATCCTGTCAACAAAACCCAGAGCAAGAGTTAAGACACACCCACCAACCTAGAATTTGGAATGATCAATCAATTAATAATCCAGACACCAAAACCTACATAATATCTTGAGTTCCTAGCTTTAATAAGGTAACCCACATCAGTTGTCATCAAAAACCAAATAAAATTAATGACCCTTAAACACACTTAATGCATGAAAAATGCATGTAAATTTCAAGGTGAGGAGCTGGACACTTGTGGATCATCTGAACCTTCTCCACATCTGTCGTTACCTCCTGTGCTGTAATCGATCGCTTGTAGGACTGAACAGGTGTCACAGGTTCTGTATTTTTCGTGGCTGGCTGACCTGCAGTTCTGGTTTTTTTTTCCAACGTTGTGTTTGACCACCTCATCTCCAGCCCAGTCTTGGTCGCAGCTTGTTCACAGCTCTGCGTCATCCTGCTTTCGTGTTGACGCAGGATGTACCGATTTGTGTCACTTCCTGAGCGAGCTGACTGATCCACAGCAGTGTGGTGTTACATCAGCTCTAAGGTTGGTACCGGTTTGTGTCACTTCCTGAGCGAGCTGACTGATCCACTTTGGTTCGTGGTTTAACATCAGCTCAGCGGGTGACGGTGGTATCGGTTTGTGTCACTTCCGTCTTGGACTGCAATTCAGCAGTTTACTCCATCTTGGATTGCAGGTCTCCAGCTCAGTGACTGGCCCCCTCCATCTTGGTCTGCAAGTCCCCACCTCTCAGTTCTGTCCTTCTGGAACTCAGACTCCCCCTGCTTGTTATGGTAATTGGGTGCCTGTTTGTTGGGAGGTGAGGTTGATGGGGGTGCAGTTTCTTGTGTCTGGTCTGTGTCCTTTGATGTTCTCCGCAGAAACCTATGCAGGCAGCCACTGTTTTTTAACACCTGTCAATCAAGTTCTGTCAGTTCATTGCGAAGACACAACAACCTTTATATTCTGAAAAATGCCCAACACCAAGTCAGAGATTTCCACACCTATATATCCACAGACACAGAACAATTTGCATTCAGGCCCTGCATACGGAGAGCTGCACACAGCACATGAAGGTGTACTCATAACACTTGTGTTAAGTTGCGCGAGGTGAGCGGAGGTCAATGGGCTCATAATTCCTTGTTTTCAGGGTGCGCTCAGGTCTTCTTCCTGTTAATCAAGTTTCATCAGTACTTCACAAAGTGAAAGATGAATCCAACAATTTTACGGTAGGGGGCAGCCACTGAAGGATGACCCCCAACAATTTTCCCCAATAAACAACATCTTATTCTTAAGCAAAATTGATGTCTGGTTAAATCGGTAAGGTCTGCCATAATTTATCACAAACAAAATAAAACACATACAAATTCTTTAAAACTAGCTTGTCTCAACAAAAGGAGTTTAATCAGATATTCTATCACACAGGCTTCAAAGAGGTTATTCACAAAAGGGTGCCACAGAAAGACAGACTTCCAGTCTGCAGGGACTCTGGTCTGGCTACTTAGCGAACAAAAGGCATTTACATGTAATTAAAGGTGAAAACTCTGTTCGACAATCAATTTTTATCTTTTAATATTTGCTTTGGAGACCACTTTCCAGAATCAGCCCGTCTCCAGCTTCTTCACGGGAATGTTACAAAACAATAGGAGGGTGCACCCTCCTGTGGAGGTAGGCTTCTCACACATTTACAGGATCTAAGTTAAACAAAGGGAAGTCACTCAGATTTGTAGTGTAACCAATTTTTCAATTAAACCTTATAACCCAAACAGAAAATAAATGATGGAATAATAGCTCAAATGTTAATTAAAGAAAAGATAAACACTAGTCAATCTGAGGAAGTTAAAGGAAAACAATCTCTTGGGCCTTGATTAGCATTTATGGTCGAGCTGAGTTGATATTTGCATTTCAAACAGACAGAAAAATCTAACATTGTGTTAATTCAATCACCATTTCATGTTATTAAAGTAACCCAGTGACACCAGTTATTTAATCCATCAATGGTCGACAAGACTCATTTAACGGCTGAACACCCTCCTGTAAAAACAGTCAACTGGGTAAGGTCTGCTTATGGCAGGAACACCAAGTTTAACATGATTTAGTCATATGATAAAACTCTGAGATACGAAAACTGTAAAGCATTCATGTACTGCATTGTGCAGAATTCTATCACCTAAGAAAATAACCCACTAAAATAATCGAAACAATAATACAGAACATGGTGACACTAGCTTACGTCTATCAGACTAGAAAAGTTAAACAATGGGTCTCATAAAATTAGAATGTTAAAATTAAACCATGTCTACTTAATTAGTTCAAAAGGAAACAATAAACCAGGTCGAAATATTTAGTTTGGGGTTGTTTAAACTATCGATATAGAACTTTCTAAAGTTTGCATTCCAGAAAGGAACAGCCTACCACGTGTGAAATAGAGACCATCTGGAGTCAAAGTTGTATTTTTTAAACTTAGTTCATGAGCAAAAGGTATCTTCGGACCCAGATTAGCTGCTTCACCTCTCATTTCTGCTTCACAGCTAATCTGTTTTCGTCTGGCGAAACCAGAGCTGTGCTGGAATGGTACAAGGGGCAAAAGAAAAGAGTCTGTCATTTTAAAATGGCAAAAGCTATTTTTAAGGTTTTGTACCTCTTAAACACAAAATCATGATTTAGAATAATCTTCCGTTCAAATTATGTAACTTGGGGTCAAATCCATCAATAAAAGATTAGGGGAACTACGGCATGCTCCATAAAAAAAAGGTATTTAATTATTTTCACAGGGATCTAGTTTACTTTGGGGGCAATCGCGTGAATCACCTTTATCATATTTGGGCATCCATTCAGCCGTTGAAGCTGAAGGAGTTAGTTTACTTAGGACGGATGTATTTATCCCTGCTTAACTGTATTTCTTTAACATTCTATCCAAGTCATTTGAATTTTACTATGGTGTAAGAGTTATCATGCAGATAAGAGCAATGACTTTTTCAGATAGTCTTTAGTTCTTCCTTTCTGTCTTCCACACACTCATTGACACACAAACCTTTTGCTCATTCCTAATTAGAATTTTGACCATTAAGATCCTAGAAATTAAATGTAAAATAAAAAATTCAGAACCAAACATTTCTTTCCCTACATCCTATCGCCCTGTCTTCTTCCTCAAACATTTCTTTAAACTTTCTATTGCCCTCACTTTTTCCTCAACCATTTCTTTAATTCTCTCTTTTCTACACCTGTCTGCTTTTTCTCAACCATCTTCTTCCTAACCTCTCATTTCTTCCTTACCAAACCATCCCCCATCAATTAACACTTTGCTTGTCTCCTCTTCTTACCCTTTGTTCTTTTATCCCATAAACACACACACACACACACACACACACACACACACACGCACACACACACACACACACACACACACACACACACACACACAGACAAAAAGACAGACAGAAAAGAACGGAACAGACCAGGACCAACACAGAACCTAAAATCTGCAGGTTTCACACACATTATCATGCATTCGGACTTTCCACCCACTCAGAGATCTCAGCCGAGACACACATCCAGGCTTCAGAACCTCGGCCCAAAGCTTCTCTCATACACACAAACAGAAACGAACCTGCAGGCTTTCACTCACACACAGACGGAGCAAAACTCTGTCACAAATTAAAAATCACAAAGCGACATATGACGCAAATACAGAAAACATGCCAGTCACCAGTAACAACTTTCAACAATACTCAACACGTAAACACGGAAACCGCAAGTCCACCCATTAAATGGAACGTAGCCCCATGACGTCAGAAAAATCACACATAACACAGACCGGGAATTTTAGACCGATTTGAGATCTTTAAGCCAAATAACGGTGATTAAGTACCTTTTTGTACCACCTAAAAACGATATTTGGAAAAGGTGCAATTTAATTTAGGTACTCACTTGGCTTGCTGTTCAGCTGGCCAGACTTTGAAGCAATCTCCCAGCGGAACGCTGCTCTGCGGAGCTGTTTCCACCAGAGCTGATCCATCGTCTCCCTTACCAGAAACCCAGCCGTGTTTTTTAGCGCTTCGGCACAATTTTTAAACCTCAACACAAACGACTGCTGACAATATTTCAGCAACAAATCACGGAACCACAAAGTTCTGCACAAAAACTAGCCAGAAGTGTCAATCCTGACCACTCAGAAATGGAACGCACCCCACGATGCCAGCAGCACAACAAATCACAATCACAAATAACACACAGCAAGGCCGAATTTAGACCGACGTAGGATTCTTTGCCAATGTAGCGGTAATTAATTTTAGTGTACGCACCATAAAATAGTTAAACAAGTCCCTGCGGCAGTGCGATTTTAGCAACAAACCTCTCCAGTCGACACCAGCACATAGACTCTGTGCTGCGTGTATTAACCATCGGCGGCTGCTTTAATGCAGCGCTGGTTTAGCAACGGGTTTAGGTGCATCTGAACATTCACCTGTACTCACAACTAGGGATGAGCCGGATACTCGTTTCAGACGAGTATCCGGTACGGATAAAGCATTTTTGACGAATACGAGCATGAAACGAGTAAAACGAGTCAATATCTGTAATCGTGCTGAAGGAAAATCTTCATTGGGTAACTGACTGTCTTCATGCTCTGTGATTGGCCAGTCACATAGAGCGCCCGCCCCTCCCTACTTACAAAACTCTCTAGCCGGCCGGGAGCACAGTCCGTCTGGCTCATCCACGCACACACACAGACAGTAACGGATCGTGCTGTGATGGCTTCACTGTTTCTCACGTTTCTTCAGTTTTCCCTTGGTTTTCTTCAGCTCGCCTCTTTTTCGGTTGAATATTTAAAGTTACTTTTTTCGTAACTGACATGGTGCATTTGACAAGACAGAGCTGACGTGCTGTTGTCACTACCTCCGCTCCGGTCAGGTTTTTTATTTTTTTGATCTCCCTCTCTCCCTCTCTATCTCTCTCTCTCTCTCTCACACACACACACACACACACACACACACACACACACACACACACACACACACACACACACACACACACACACACACACACACATTAATCAACATTGTTTTGTTTAACTTTGTGTGCGAAAATGCCGAGCGTTAAGAAAAAAATCAGTTTAATCAAATTAAAATTAAAAAATATATATAAAGTTGTGTCTGGTTCTAGCATTTCATATTTCCTAGTTCCTACTGCATGAGTTCAGATGTATTAATCCATGCACTCAAATATTAATGTTCTGATTTTATTGACAAACTTGTTCTGTAATAGTTTCTTTACTATTGTGATCAAAAATATTTAATCTCAATTCTGAGGCTGCTCTGTAAATAGTTTTCAAATAAACAATACACATAGCAACTTCTGATCAATCCATATCAATTTCAGACTTAAAATAATACATTGATGTAAGCCATGTCCACTTCCGGGTTATGCCACGCCCATTCCGAGTACAGATACAGATAATTTAGTTGGTTGAACAGATACAGACACAGATACAGATACAGATAGTGGTGTACTCGCTCATCCCTACTCACTACCCACAGCTCTGCGGGATCGTCTGTAGTGCAAACACAGACTAAATTACAACCTCCTCTTTTCAAGGCCCGGTCTACAGCCACGGTTCACGTATTCAGTGCAACCCCTTTGGTTCACATTTGAAACCCCTTGCTGGACACGAAAACGTCTTTTCATGCGTGAATGTCAGTCACTGCAATCAATCTTAAATCACACTGCCTGCGGGTAAGGAAAATAGGTGCAAATTAATGAAGTACTTACACTCCTCTGCATGGTAAATTCGTCCTGAGTTCCGAGCGCGAGAGCCTGTTGATGAAAGTCCGTCTGCAGAGCTATTTAGCCGGCCGATGGGACAATACGCAGCCCCCCGGACTTTTGATGAAGAAGTGGCGCCACACGGCTCCCTGGAGACAATCTTCCATCGTAGGCTCTGCACTCCCCTGGAGTCAACGCAGAGGAAGCCTCCTCCGAGACTTCCCCACGTCACTCCCATTGTTTTGGGTTCTCAGGGTAAAATGTCTCCCTCGTTGTCATGAGTGTTTATTTCAGGTTCCAGGGTTATGGAGATTAAATATTACCCAACATTTTGGTGGCGAATGCGGGTAGGCAGAGCTGGTGAGCTGAAGGCTGAGGCTGGAGCAGAGTGGGGGCTGGGTTTCTGCACCCAGCTCGCATGACGATTCATGGACATTACAAATCAATCTACTCTCTCTCTCTGTGTGTCGTCCTTTAAGGTAATATGGGATAAATGAAAAATTACCTATCACCATACCAAAGTGCATTCATCAATTCATGTTCCATGTTGTATAAAACTAACCTACACCAGTAATTTACGTAACCCATCAATGGTTGACATGACTTATTTAACAGGAATTTTCTAAGGCTACGAAAGATCCGAACACCTTTTTGTACAAACAGTAAGTCAAATTATTAAGGCCAGAAATCCCAACTGGGTAAGGTCTACTTATGGCAGGAAAACCAAGAATCGAAAACAAAATCATAAATCAGGATGTCCTTAACTGTTTAAAGATCAGGCGACTTAAAGTCAAAACAAAACGAGTAAACACCAATCACAGAAAAGGTTAACTTATATCGGCCTAGGACTGCACAAGCTCGAACAACATGATTTAATCATATGAGGATATTAATGGTTTGCTGGTATAACCCATGCATGCACTGCATTGTTCAGAATTCTATTATCAAAGAAAATAACCCAATAAAAATAAAACTGCACTAATTGAAACAATAATACAGAATATGGTGACATTAGCTTAAATTTGGGGATAGGCCACAAACCAAAGAATGTATATATAAATATATATATATATATATATATCAGATGGTCCCACTGGAAAATTTAACAATAAGTCTCATAACATCAGTTCATTCTTAGAAAACAAAAACGAATGACAAATGTTACAATTAAACCACATCTACTTAATTAGTCTAAACAGATAAAATAAACCAGGTCGAAATATTTAGTTTGGGGGTGTTTAGGCTGTCTATGTAAACATGGGACCGAGAACCTTCATGAGCTGAGCTGAGCTAAAGTTTGCATTCCAGAAAGGAACAGCCTACCACGTGTGAAATAGAGACCATCTTGAGTCAAAGTTGTATTTTTAACTGTAGCTACACAATCACACTTAGAACAGAACCTGCAGGATTCACACACACTCAGAAACCCAGATGCACGCCCCTTTTCACACACACACAGGGAGACACGTATACCTTCACACACACACAGATATCTGCCGAAGCAAAGTTCACAGCTGGGTTTTAACACTTAAGCACAGATTTTCACAGACATCCGATGTCCGCGATGGAACAGCCAACATCAATATCTCAGATTCCAGCAACGAACGATAACACCACAGGACTACAGAGATCAGTCCTGCACAATCTGAAATGGGACGCAGCCCACCAACCCACAAATACACAGACCACAGAACGACAAGGGGTGAATTTTTAGAACAGTTTGGATTCCTTTAGCCAATTATAACGATGATTAATTGTACCTTTCTGCACCATGACATATTTAAACAATACAAGCGTCAGTGAGGTTACATAGTGATATGCACATCCAACACTATTATGACCCACTCTCATTTTTTTCCCCTCTCTATTCGTTGTGGGGTCTCTGTGCGCGCAGACACAGACCGATTACACCTCTCTCCCGTTCCTCTTCTCTCAAATTGCTATCCGCTTTAACGTGGCTACACATCACTTCTCATTGCAGTGCGGCAGGCATGTTGCTATCATCTATCCAAGCCAGTATACATTTCACATACATGTTCAATAAACCCAAGACGAGCTGGCTGCGCAGCCGGGACTCGCTGCAAGAACATCCCAATGTACTTCCATGCAGACAGAACTAAATAGAATCTGTCAAATCCTTCCTGTCATCAGCTGCGAAAGGAAGCGTGTGTCTGTGCCCACTGCGGTTGGCCGCTTTAATGCAGCGCTGGTTTAACTGAGGCAAACGGAGTTCAGGACAAGGTCCGGCGGCTGTCCATTCAGCCCTTTAGCCGGGGCCCGAAACGTCTTTCGTGCGTGGGTGGCAAACAATCACTACCAGCAATTCTCTTTTTCTTTTTCTTTTCAAATCACACTGTCAACCAGTTACTAGAAAAGGGTGCAATTTAATTTAGGTACTCATTCTCTCCCTCTTGAGTGGCAGACTCGTCTTGAGTCCATGCGCGAGAGCCCGTTAATGGAAGTTCGTCTGCGGAGCTAAACAGCCGGCCGATTGGGCAATTCAGGACTTTGATGAGGAAGTGGCGCTGTGCGGCTCTCCAAAGACGAACTCCCATTGAAGGGCTCTGCTTGTCCCGGGTTTCAACACCACAAATGTTGGGTAATTTCTAATATTACGCCCATATTTCCTCAAAGAAATACTAAGCACACCCAGAGGGATTAGATTCATAATGTGGTAAATTGTAAACAACCTTTAACCAGACAACAAACACATACTCTGCAAAGCGGGATACTTTGCAGAGGGTGAGAGTCAAACACACCAGACAAGACGGCAGTTTGCTCACACTGAGTTGAGAACTTTGGAGAGCATTTATTGGCAAGAACACACACACCCATACATTCCTCAAAAACTCCCCTGGCCTTAAGAATCTACAGACAACAAAAGAGATTCTTCAGATACTAGATCAACGAGTCTCTTGGTCTGGAAGGATGGAAAGTTGTTCCTGCCTACGCTCCAAGCCAGGGCAGAACCCCCTGGTTTGGCTGGTTTGGCCTCTATATGGTAGAACACAAAAACATTCAAATGTAAATAAGCACCTCAAGCAAAAAGGAGTAGAAAGGAATTCCTACAACCATTTGGAGTGAGGTGACATTGGAGGTCAGCAACATAACTAATATTCTAAGGGGAAGGAAAACTACAAACACCGGTGGGAAAAAACACACTAAAGAGACTAATAAAATGAAAAGCTGAAAATATAAAAACTGTGGAGGGGTGACTGGCGAAGACTGAAGGAACACAGGACCTGGGAGAGATCATCTGGAGGGCTGTAGATCTGGGAACACAGAAAGAGAAACTACAGGGACGTGACTAAGGAGGACCATGGGAAGCACGGGACCTGGAGGGGGATACCTGGGGGGGAAGGAAACCTAGAGGAGCTGGAGCTCTGGGAACACATGAGGAAGACGTAGAAAATGACACAAGAGGGTGCTAGGATACACAACAGGAGAACCTAGAGACGAATGGAGAGCACAAGGAGACACATATGAGGGGAGACGCAGACGCAGACCATGACAAACAGTTGGCTTCTGCTGGCTGAGACATGATTTGCTCTTTAATGGATGCTAAATCAATAGCCTTCCCCATTGTGAGCAAAGGTGGGTGAGTTCATGAATGCTAATTGGACAATGTGATATGCAATTGGCTAACTTTTCCAATCCGAGCATTTCCTCTATTTTCTATCAGTGGCTAATGCTGGAAATAGAGGTTAAATGTTTTTCACATTTAGCCTGCATGTTAACCTCAGAGTGACTGATCCTACTTAAACAAGTAATAAATGGTTTATCAATTAACTTGGCCGTTAAAGATGCAATAAATAAGACTGACATCTTGTGGTAAAACTGGAGTTCTGCAGTCCATGTATCTAGACAAACGAGTCATCCTCTTTGTGCTGAGTCGTGCTACGGATCAGCACCAGAAGATTCTAGATGACAAGTGAAGGCGAATCTTACACAGTAAGTTAAAACTGTAATAGAGATGTTGGTAATTGTTGATATATTTTTAGAGCTGAAAATTTTGTTTGGTTAACCGTTAGCATTATTAGCTCAAAGTTAGCTTCTAGCCCTCTGTACCTGATAGAGTAAAACAAAACCTTTTTAAATATTTTTACTTATATTTTTTGCTTCTAGGCTACTCATTTTACTGATTTCTATTCTGTCTATGATGCTGCTTCGTGGCCTGCGTCGAATTACAAAATCCAATTGTTTGCCGGTGCAGACTTGGCAACCCCACTGACTCACATATGATTGGCTATGGAACCAGGAAGTATGGAGGTGGGGCAGGAGAAGGAAATCTGTTTCAATTTAAAATTTATTCCAGCATGATTGATACATGAGGTATTTGGCAGCGGTAGGTGGAGCGGGTTGCGCAGTAATCAGAAGGTTGTAGGTTCAATCCTGGCTCCTGCCAGAGAATGCTGCTGTAGTTCCCCTGAGCAAGACATTTATCCTGTCTTGCCAGCTGGTGGTGGTCGGAGGGGCCGGTGGTGCCAGTGCTCAGGCAGCCCCAGGGCAGCTGTGGCTCCATTGTAGCTTATCTCCATCAGCGTGCGAATGTGTGTGTGAATAGGTGAATGAATGATTGTGTTGTGAAGCACCTTGGGGGGTTGTGGAATTCTGAGGAGGCACTATACAAATGCAGGCCACTTACTGTTAGACTAGTGTACAATGCTTTCATATTGCACCTTTAAGGAACTGAACAGAAAGATGAAACTTTGTTTGAGCTACAAGTCTGCTGGAATAAAATCAAAACATTTTTTTTTACTAACTCAGCTCTCGTCTTGCCAAGCTTGCAATGCTCTCACATTTCTGTTCTCACTGTGTCCTCTGAAGGTTCTCCTGGTCTTGGCTCATCAGATGCATACTCATATTAGCTTCCATTTAGGACAGATTCAGTGGTGTCAGCATCAGGTCCATTATCATCATCAATCGCTGTTGGGATCATCAGTAAAAATCAAACGTGAGCCCATGGTGGTTATAACACAAGTGAAGTGTCAGAGCTTATTTTGTCAGCAGGTGAGGACTGTTTTCTGCAGAGAGACAGAAGGGAGACATGAATCAGCAGCTGCCAAAGTGACTGACGAAGTCACACACTAATGCAGCAACAGCAGCAGAAAGTTAGTACTCGTGTCATATCTGATAAATGTTTGTGTGTGAAAGTCCTGAGAGTGAGTCAACTCATTGAAGAGGATAGTCGTAACTCAGATTTAGGTTTTAAAAATGCAACGGTAACATTCAGAATTGGGAATAACGTGTCTTCTTAAAATGTCCTGCATCCTTAAATGTGCTGATTGGTATCTAATCAGCCAAATACTTCAAACAGGCATTTAAAGGGGTTGAACACTTGTTTCATCAATACATTTGCAGTGATCTGTGGTAGGAATGAATGCCCTGTAAGTCGTACTCGGAGGATGTGGAAGGTATTTTAAAAACGTGACACCCACCTGTTGCACGTCCCCCAGTGTAAAGCAGCAAATGCACACAACAGCATGAGGACATCACATTCTCCGACATCTCTGAGCTGCTTAGGCAGTGTTAGGTTGTGTACAGCAGCCCCACAGATTAATTAGTGCACCTATTCTCCTGTTTATGCTTTAGCATCAGCGATGGTGGAAAAACTGCTCAGTCAGAGTCTGAGTGGAGCTGACCTGTTGGTATCCCTGCACTTTAAATCAGCCCTGACAGCTTTGTGATTAGAGATGGGGGGTGGAGGTCGGCTCACTGACAAACACATCTCTGCCTCTCACCTCCATCCCAACCTTACCTTAAGCACACTCCGTTTCTCCCTTCTTGATTTAAAAATAAAAAGCTGCTCTTGAAGCAATATTGGGCTTTCTCTTATTCCATGAAATGACGGGGAAAGGTCAAAACAAGTGCACGTCGGGACATAATAAGAACCTTAACTGCAAGCGATGGCAGCAATTATCCGGCTGGATTTTCAAAATTCGGTCCACTCATTTTCCTTACCCATCCTGTCGGTTTGAGTCTTCGGAAGCATGAATCTGGGGATAAGTTGTGGATGTTCCTCGTTTCCATTACATCCCATCTGCTGTAACGTGGACACTTCTGTCGCTGTAATGTGGATTCATTTTAGTGCACGTAGATTCCCTGAGTTGCTGCATATTGGGAAATAAGGTAGGATGGGAAAACAGTTTAAAAGAAGCTTGCATTCAAAGATCTTGTCTAACAATCATTTCCAGGCAGGCCCACGGGGAATGAAGCACACAGGGTTTTAAATGATTTGACACACTTGGATGGTCTCCTGTGTCAGCAATTAGCCACCACCGTGACCTGCTATCACCATTCATAGAGTAATTAGGAGGACTGGAGCGTGAAAAACCTGGGAGTCATGTTTTTTTTATTTTTTTTTATTATTAACAGGCATATTTTAAAACACATCCTGAAATATATGATACCTGTGCAGAATTTATTATGTCAAATGAGTCGAACCCCATGTGGTTAGAGGATTTGCCGGCTCAAACAAATATTGGTAAATGAATTTAAATTAGCTGTGTGGTTGATTTTATTGACTTTAAAATCTCTCTGCATCTCAGCTCCTCAAAGGGTATTGTAATGTATGAAATGACTGTTTTCCACCAAAAGTCATTTTCCCCCTCTCCTCTGACGGAGAACTGGTCTGCATGAGATATGGCCTCAAGGTCTCATGCATTTGCTTTAAACTGCTTCTTTCCAGCCCAACAGAAGAATGAAGAATGGACTCTCTCCTTTTAATAAATCAAAGAACTCTATTTTAATAAGCTAATCAAACAAAGTGTTAGTCAATAATAAGATGTGACCAATCTGTGAAATCAAAATATTAATTACTTTATTATAATCCTATAGAATATAAAAAGTAATATGACTTTAAATGTTTCCACTAGGACTGATCTCACGTAGCGTTAAGAGACATGACATATTGCTTTACTGATCCAATCAGAATCTGCCAGATCTGACGGAGGCGTGGTTTTGGTGGTGCTTGGTAAATCTGTCATCTTTTCATTTGACCGTAAACCAAAACATCCGAAGTATAAAACTATGCCCACGTCATCTCTAACGCCAGTTCAAAGCGTTCTAGAGAAGTTGTCGGAGTGGCCGATCCGTAACTTTCCTCTTCAGCCGAAAGAACCAACGACAAGCTGGATAAAATCTGTTGCTGTTCCACCTGCTGCAACGGTTCCTTTCAGAATAAAAGCTGAACTCACTGACCTTCTGGGTCCATCTGATGCTGTCAACCAACTGTCGCTTTTTACCTGGAGACAATCCAGAGACTAGTTTGTCGTACTGCTGACGCTGTTTTATCTGCTCCTGTACCGAAAGAGAGGTTCGAGGACCTGGCATTCTGGATCTGTACGCAGGTCTCATTCTAAGGGTATGTATGGTGCAACAATATGGCGTCCAATGTGTTTGTGAATCTCCTAATCAAAGCTTAGCTCAAGACATCACCTTCATTCCCACCAGAACTAATCGTTTCTTCAGATTTGCTGTTTCTGAACAACATTCTACACTACACCATTCTCCGTCTCATCCACCTTAGTTACACCATACATTTAGTGTTAAAGTTAGTCTAGTTTTAATTTGTTTAGTAATAAATCTTTAAACTTTTAAACTTGACTCTCTCTTCTGTTGTCTCTGAGTGAATAGCTGTTATCTAATCCCTGCAATAAAAAGTTCCAATCTTCTGGTTAAACAGTACCCACAGATCCATATGGTTGATTTCATATTTACTATGGAATCTTCTGTCTTACGGCTCATTAAATAACATGTAATTTAACTCATTACAGAATGTCGAGCCATTGCCAGATATTTGTACATTCTTGACACTTCATGCTCATTCTGAGACATTTTTAAACAGTAAAACACTAAAACTGATGTTTCTGGTTGAAAACAGGACAATCTCATAATCCACCACTAGAGTGCAGCATCTCCATTTAAAGTCAAAAGGGGGTGTGACACTGTTCACCTCCCACAACTAAGGCTGACGTCACCTCAAGCCATATTGGAGCTTCTAGCACAAAGAACAGGTTTTTTCCTGCTGTCATCTTTAATGTAAATACATGCTTATGTCTTTTCTGAGTGGTTCGTGACACTGTGTATTCTTGTGTACGGAGATAAAATAATTTCTCCACCGGAAGTCCGCTTCCCGGATTTCCGTTTGATCACCAGTAAATCAGCCCGTAGCCTGACTAGCAGTGAATTGTGACAGTCTTATAGGCTTTTAAAACGGAAGAGCGTCGCTGCAGCACGAATTGCACACGCTAATTAGTCCGAAATATTAAAACGAATGAGTCACGGACGTTCGGTTATTCGGGCTGGTCAGTTCTACGACAGAATTAGACCTCAAAGTCCTGGTCAGCTGACAGGCTCCGCTAGCTTAGCACGCTCAGCTGCTAAAGTTTAGCACTCGATTTCGGCAAAAATGGAATAGCTACCCGCAGCTGAAAATCGATTGACACAGCGAACCTGTGTCTTATAATCCGCTAGTACGCGAGGGATAAAACTTCGCTTCGGTCGAGTAGTCTAGCGGCGTTTTTAACACTTTCGTTGTGAGAAACTGACTTTCGGTTAGCCATTTGTGCTAACCGCCAGTTGGAGGTACGGCGCATGCGCACGCATGCCGCCATCTTGCCTGGTAAGCCCACTCAACCTCTCGATCAGCCATCTTGGTACGGTCAGCCGAGTGACATCTCTGGGCCATTACAGAAACTGTTCTGTCCTGAATGTTCATTCAAAACCCTACAATTTCTCCTGTAATAAAGTCCATTTTCATCCATCCAGTAACCAAGGGTTTCCTATTCAGCTTCCATTAATTTTGTAACAAATTAAAGGATCTGTTACATCTGTACAATGCCTTCAGAGCAAAATAATCATTTGACTTCTCTCATTTTCCAGATGAAAAATGAATTTCAACAGCAAATGCAAATGCTATTTTTCCAGTGAAGAAATGAAACTCAGACCCAGCTAAATATGCAACTTTCTGAAATGAAAAACATGCAGATGCAGCTTTTCAATCTGCAACAGGAAGTCACAAAAGTCCAAGCTATTGGAGATGCCTCCCACATGGGAGGGGCTCTAACCCTGTGCTCTGCTGATTTGCCTCCAGATAAGATGGAAACGCTACAACCGGATGTACTGATTGGCTCTGAACTACAGGAAACACACAACATACCCCATATCGCTCCATCCACACTGATGATAAGTGAAACCTCCACGGACAGTGGCCCGGTGCCCCCTGGTGTCGAGCCTGACGAACTACTACTGGGACCTCTCCTGCCACAGGGGAGGGGTAGTAAGCCCACAGTGTCTGTCATATTGCAGCAGGGGCATCCCTGCAACGCACTTTTAGATACGGGTTCAGATTTTACAATCATGAGCAAGTCTCTTTTCAATCGCGTCTGCTTGGATTTAGGTGGAGGTGTACGCCCTCCAGAACTGATTCCCTGTGCATTAACTATCCGTGTTTTCTCTGATTCTACAGTGCTCCTGTCTTCTAAGACTCTGCTCCAATTCATGATCGGTCCCATGACACACCCCGTGTACATCTGTGAGAGTGGAACCATGCCTTTCACCCTTGGCATGGACTTTCTGAGGAGCATTGATGCTTTTATTGATGTGGAAGGGGGAGAACTCTGGTCAGGGGTTGAAGCCCATTGTTCTGCCTCCTGACCTCCATTGTCTCACGGTTGGTAACTCTGAGCAGGCGGGAACAACATGTTCACCACGCAGCCCAGAACCTTTGCCACCACTGATTCAGCTTTCATCAGAGTCACATTCTGATGTTTTCTTTCAGACTGAACAGGTCGTGGACCAAGCAGATGCTCCCACTGGGTTTACTTAACCCTTCGGGCGCCAGAGTTTTTACAAGAAAATATTCAATTTTGACATGACTATTTCAAAAGGTTGTAGCTTGGAAATGGTTTGAGACAACACTTAACTATAGGAGAAAAACATCTTCAGAAGTACCCAAAGTTTGTGTTGGGAGCAAATTCTAATTTGCATATTATGATGTATTCAGGCTGCCATATTTGAATGCATAATTTTTACAGATGTTGCTTCTTATTTTTAAGTTGTTTTGAAATTATTATATTTGGAACATTTTAATTTATATATACATAAATAAAGCTCCTTTTAAATGTGATATTTTACTTTTATTTTCTGATTATGTGGCACACATATCTAACACATTGCATCTGCCCCTTTTTTACGGAATTTCTTTCACATTGTCGCTATGTCTGTCACGTTAGTGGTGTTTTTACCATCATTTCTACATCCATCATGTCCCAAAGAAGGTTAAACAAACGTGAAACCTAACATGTGGAGCTTGTAAACTCCACACACCTCTCATGCAGCACCAGCTGTCTGATGCTACAGCAGAGACAATCTTTCCTGCTGGATGAGTGAATTTCTTCATCAGAGTCAGTAATCTGCTTCATAAATGGAGTCAATCATGACCAAAGTGTTCAGTCAACAACGACCAGACCTGCCGGCAATTATAAGTTTTATCCCGCTCATATTTGCCCTTCATGCTGCGCGTATCTCCTCCTCTCCCCGACTGGGAGCCTCTCGGCGGGAGGCGTTTTTCAAACTCTAAAAGCTCCCAAACTTTGCTCAGCCTGAAGGTTACACATCTCCACTATCTTCTGGTGTAAAGTAGTAACTTCATGAGGGATCATATTTGTAGATTTGTTAAAGTCAACTATTACGTTTGTCGCAATACTGCGATTTTGGCGCTTATAACGAGTAAGTCCCAACACTGACAACAACGTACTGAAACTAGAACCAGCATGCATAAACAGACAGATCGGTCCCGCCTACTTACACTGTTGGTCTTTTTTAAATACGCAGTAATCGTTGTATGTCTTTTTTGCTTCATCCTGCATCCTAGCAGCAACCACTTTGGCGCCTCTGGAGTCGGTGTTTGTTTACGTCATGCTGCATTCAATATAATTGGAAAAATGAGCTTCAAGCGCTTAACCTCTGATTTTGTTTTCTTTCTTGCCTTAAGGGTATGTGTGTGGGGGGGACGGATCGGCGTCAGATTTTTTTATCCCCAATATTTAGCTCTGTTAAATTAAATCCAAATAATCGGCAGCATGTTTTAGACTATGACATCTACATATCAGTATCGACAATAGAAAACCCCGTTTTGGTCAACCTCTGATTAAGTGTAGTTTATTTTATCTCATGTCCATCTCTTTATGACCACAGCAGAGTCACATCACAAATCTCAAATCTTTTCTCAACCATGACAATGAGTTTCCTGGACTCAAACTGCCTCCATGGTCACAAGATCTTAATCCAAATTGGGAGATTCACATCTTCCTATCATGTCAATATAGACTGGGCCCTTTGTTGAATATGACCCAAAGTTAGAGCTGTTCTCAAGGCAAAAAGAGGACTAACCCAGGTGTTGCAAAGAATGCCGAATAAAGAGTCCTGTGAGCTTTTATTTAATTTATCTTATCATATCACACACCAAACCATCATCTGTCATTAGCACTTTACTAAATTACCTTACCTCATTATCACATTACAAATTTACAGATTTCTTTAGTACGTTTCGTAATAAGGTGCCTTTCCCTTTTTTTGCAAGCACTTTACACTAATGAAAAGACGTCATACTGGCCCAGACCGTGATGGATTGAAAGAACACAAGCCTTTTGAAGAAATCTCTGGCACTGCTCGGCTTGAGATGGGAGATTAGATAGAGCCAGCCCAAATAGACGAGCTCATCTCAGCCAGGAAAAGCTCTGGAGATGTGATTGATGACACTGAAGCAGAACCTCAAAGCAAACTTAGGGAGTCCAAACAGTTGGTGATGAGGATGTCTGTGAAATTGAAAAAACTACAAATTAGTGATATTCCATGACAGGACGATGAATACATTTTATTGCACTCTGTGATATTTATTTTTAACAAACTCAGTGGTGTTCCAGTCTTCTTATTAGGTCTCCTCATGCTGTTAGTCACTGGCTGTCGCTGAAATCTCAATGGGATTTTGAATTTAGCTGCTGCTGTGTTGCCTGTTTGCTCATTCACTCCCACAGATTTTGCCAAAAAAAGTTTTCTCACTCTCTTTTTCAAAACTTTTCAAATCAATAGCAGGTTCACATCTGCTGTCAGCCTTGAGCAGCTGTCAAAAATACATGTCTGAAGACACAGTGGACTTAAATTAACTTTGAAAAATTGTTTTTAATTTTTTTTAAAAGTGGTCTCAAGCTTTGTTTCATAAACTTAAATTCATCAATTTGTTAAAAATGTAGTGTAACCTCAGAAAGCTAACCTGGGCAGCTGGTGATTTATTTATTTATTTTTTTTGGGTGGGATGCATTTTTGCAAGTCAGTTTTTCAGATGCGCCAACCAAATACCACTCCTAGGGGACACAAAATTACCAGTCTTATGCATCACACAAAATGAACCTGACAGACCTGATACCAGGTCCACGAGCACTTCAAGTTGTTCCTAAAAATATACTTAATATTCACCAGTCCAACCTGTACCTGTACTTAATGGGAAGAGGCTTATCTAAACGATAGAATCCACGTTTTCTGCCTCTACAATGAAGTCACAAGTGTTAATTAAGTTTTACCTTTGCTGTTTATGGTCATAATAATCCATGTTATAGTAAAAAAAAAATCCACTCAGTTTGTGTAATTCATGAGACTGGTGGGACTATGGACGAGTAGTCACATCACTAACAGACTGTACACCCACAATCAAATCTGGCACATGGCATCAAAATCTGTTCCTGTAGAATGGGAATAGCCTAGTTCACACGTCTCAATCTGCATCAGTACAGAGACACGCAACGCCAAAAGCCGTCAATGCAAGTGCTCTCCAACAGGCTCGCAAGGATGGACGGTGTTGAGCCCACTTTTTAAAATATTTGTCAAAAACGACAGAGATCGCAAACCAAAGTCGCAAAGTTGATTCAATGCTTCCTTTCTTAGAGTGTATACTGACAGCTACTGGAGACAGACTGGACCAAGCGGCTATAGTATCCAACAGAATCCATGTCTCTAAAGTAGGTGTTAAAGATGTCGGACCACCAGATAGGAATTATGTGACGACTGACAGCTGTCATAACTATTGTCTACATGTGAATAATATGCATTTCACTAGAATGAGGGATTGATGGGTAGTGACAGTTACATCTTTACAGTCACTACTGGTGTATTTCCACTTTTGCAACACACATACTGCAGACCAGCAAACTGTCAAAGCCCACATAAACGATGGTCGTAATTATTTGATCAGATGGACAAGTTGTCTGCTATACTTCTTAAATTCATTAAGAGTAACAAATATGAACTTGGGTTTTCACATACAATTTCATAATTTTAGATTTTGGATTTGTCACACCCTGTCCTGTCTCCCCATTTGGTTCAGCCTGCGTCTTTGTTAGTTGCTCCCACCTGCCTCTCGTTTTCCAATCACCCAAGCTCCCAGCCCTCTTGTATTTAAACCCCTCTCTTGTTGGCTCATTGTTTCCATGCCCTGCGTGCGTATATCATTAAAACCCTTTAAGTTTTCCAGTTTGTCTGCCTGCCTGCTTCCTCTTCAGCGTTTGGATCCTTACCTCTGCTCCACTCACCAGCGCGTCGTGACAGAATGAGCCAACCCCCTAATGGATCCAGCGGGGAGATTCTCCCCTGGGAGTGCCTGCTCCAATTCCTCTCCGTCATCTGCAGGTGGAGGAACCACGCCTACAGCCCAGCTGACAGAGCTCGCCGGTCTCCAGGCGGAGCTTGGCCGGATCCGTCAGCTCGTCAGCCTCCGGGAATTCCAGCTGGACACCCTATGCCACCCGTAGCTCCAGGAGAGGGTTTCTGTCCAGCCAGCGGCCCCGCCTCCGGTCCAGTCAGCAGCTCTCTCATCTCCAGGCCAAAGGACCGAGCTCGCAGTCAATCCGACAGAGCTCGCCGGTGTCCGAGCTGAGCTGGTCCGACTCCGTCAGATCCTCAGACTCCAGGAGTTCCAGCTGGACAATCTATCCTCCCTGCTTTTCCAGTTACCGGCTCCACCAGGTCCCGCGCCACCAGTCCAGTCAGCGCCAGGTCCCGCGCCACCAGTCCAGTCAGCGCCAGTTCCAGCGGTGGTCCCAGAGGTCACGCCGCATCCTGTTCCAGCGGTGGTCCCAGAGGTTACACCTCATCCAGTTCCAGCGGTGGTCCCGGAGGTCGCACCGCATCCGGTCCAGCCTGTCCAAGCGGTCCCGTCTGCAGCAACTCCTCCTCCGGACCAGAAGTCGACGCCCCCGGACCAGAAGTCGATGGAGATCGACGCCCCCAGCCCTGAAGTCGACACCGCTTCCAGTCCTGTGGTCGATGCCCCTTCCAGTCCTGTGGTCGATGCCCCTTCCAGTCCTGTGGTCGATGCCCTCTCCAGTCCAGAGGTCGATGCTCTCTCCAGTCCAGAGGTCGACGCTCTCTCCAGTCCAGAGGTCGACTCTCTCTCCAGTCCAGAGGTCGACGCTCTCTTGTGTCCAGAGGTCGACGCTCTCTCGTGTCCAGAGGTCGACGCTCTCTCGTGTCCAGAGGTCGACGCTCTCTCGTGTCCAGAGGTCAACGCTCTCTCGTGTCCAGAGGTCAACGCTCTCTCGTGTCCAGAGGTCAACGCTCTCTCGTGTCCAGAGGTCGACGCCCCCTCCAGTCCAGAGGTCGACGTCCCCTCCAGTCCGACGTCTCCCCCTCCGGTCCAGTGGTCGACGTCTCCTCCTCCAGTCCAGTGGTTGACATCTCCTCCTCCAGTCCAGTGGTCGACGCCATCCCCAGTCCAGTGGTCGACGCCGTCCCCAGTCCAGTGGTCGACGCCCTCTCCAGTCCAGAGGTCGACGCTCTCTCCAGTCCAGAGGTCGACGCTCTCTCCAGTCCAGAGGTCGACGCTCTCTCCAGTCCAGAGGTCGACGCTCTCTCGTGTCCAGAGGTCGACGCCCCCTCCAGTCCTGAGGTCGACGCCCCCTCCAGTCCAGAGGTCGACGCCCCCTCCAGTCCAGAGGTCGACGGCTCTTCCAGTCCAGAGGTCGACGGCTCTTCCAGTCCAGAGGTCGACGTCCCCTCCAGTCCGACGTCTCCCCCTCCAGTCCAGTGGTCGACGTCTCCTCCTCCAGTCCAGTGGTCGACGCTGTCCCCAGTCCAGTGGTCGACGCCATCCCCAGTCCAGTGGCCGTTGCCGCCGCCTCCAGTCCAGTGGTCGTCGCCGCCGCCTCCAGTCCAGAGGCCATCTCTGCCGCCTCCAGTCCAGAGGCCGTCACCGCCGCCTCCAGTCCAGGAGTCAAGGACGTCTCCTCCGGCGTCTCTGCCTCCGGTCACCGCCGGTACTGCCCTCACCAGGAGCGGGCCCCCAAGAACCCGTCGGCGCCTCCTCCTCTGCCACAGACGCAGGCCCCCAAGAGCCCGTTGTCGTCTCCTCCTCTGCCACAGACGCAGGCCCCCAAGAGTCCATCGTCGCCTCCTCCTCTGCCACAGACGCAGGCCCCCAAAAGCCCGTCGTCGTCTCCCCCTCTGCCACAGACGCAGGCCCCAAGAGCCCGTCGTCGTCTCCCCCTCTGCCACAGACGCAGGCCCCCAAGAGCCTGTCGTCGCCTCCTCTGCCCCAGACACAGACCCCCAGACTCTACTGGTCCCTGTCTCCTCTCCATCGGCCCCTCGGTCCCTCTTGGCCCTCCCTCCGGCTCCCCCTCCTCCCACCCTGCTCTGAGTTCCTGTGGGCGTCTGGAATCCGCCTGTTGAGGGAGGGTGCTGTCACACCCTGTCCTGTCTCCCCATTTGGTTCAGCCTGCGTCTTTGTTAATTGCTCCCAACTGCCTCTCGTTTTCCAATCACCCAAGCTCCCAGCCCTCTTGTATTTAAACCCCTCCAGTTCTGTGTCTCTTGTTGGCTCATTGTTTCCATGTCCTGCGTGCATATATCATTAAAACCCTTTAAGTTTTCCAGTTTGTCTGCCTGCCTGCTTCCTCTTCAGCGTTTGGATCCTTACCTCCGCTCCACTCACCAGCGCATCGTGACAGTATTCATCCATAACAACTTGGTAGAATGTTTTGGTTTTTTTTTCACTTGACACTCATTTTGAATAGTTTTAGAAACTGATTTACAGATAATTTATTACATCCTGATTCAGAAAACCCTGGAATTTAAATACGGTTGGCTTTCTTCTTCCCAAAGACTGTTCACATCTTTAAAATGAAAAGGATTGTCTAAATTATTCTCCATGAGGTTATGAAAACACAAATGAACTGTTATTATCACACATTATATTACTAAGTTTAAATGTAAACTAGAACATAAATCTTAGGAGTGGTGGACTAATAGGATACCAGAGACTTGCAATTTAAAAATGCTCTAAAATCCAATATTAAGTAAATCTTCCATTGAATTCCTCTGTGTGCACCTATGTTTGCTGCTGAACCAGCTGAATGCATCATGACCAACCATGATTCACTCCAGTGTCCCGATTGGCAGCGTGCCACATTAATCGCCGCGGTAATGGGAGGACAGGCCTATTGACCCGGAGTCCAATAGGACATGTGGGCAGGACATACAAATCAAAGCTGTCCAGGCTCATATTGACTCATCTGTCCACAGGAAGTGAGATTTATCAGCTAGGGGGACAGAGCACTGAGGGGGTTTGATCCAGCATAGAAACCCCCAGGTCTGCACTAAAAATGGTTAATATATTTAAATATTGATTTACTTTTCTCAGTAATAACCAGCCACGGCATATTCCAATGATCTGTTCTGTGTGGTACCTCAAGGCTCTGTTTTGGGTCCACTCCTGTTACTTGACCACAGGACGTCATTCTTACTTTATGTACCTTTAAGTTTAGTGCTTCATCAAATGGGAGACATGTTACAAATTTGGAACCTTTTACTTCCCAAATGAAAATTTTCAGCTGCATTATAATCACTTTGTGCACCAAGTTAAAGTGGAAATTTGATATATTCTGCACATTTAACCGTCTCTTACTGAACTCATTCGCTGCCAATGACAACTGAAGTCGTCATTTGCATTTTTCTTACTGTGTGGGCATTGGAACGAGCCCCCGCACTGTGAGAACAAGCATCTCAGCTCTAAAGCCGATCTTCATCCGCATACGTCACATGTCACATGATCAGAAAGCAGAAAATCCATGTGTTAGGAGATCGTTTTGGGCCGCTGCTGTAAAAAAAAGTGAGGCACGAACCGGAAAAGCTTCTGTCGAACAACAGATTATGAAAGAAAGGATAACGCTTGAAACACGCGGATTCTTCCTGATGTAAGAGTGAGTCTCCGCTTTGTTTTGGTTGTTTTGGCGTCGACATCATCCAAGCGTGCAACGTTCTGTGACTCTTAAATAACAGTAAAAACGATGAGAAACGCTGGCAGCGAATGAGTTAAAGGTGCATTATGTACAAATGAGGTAAAAATTACATGCTGTGGTAAAATTTGGTCACAGCAAACACTTTAAACAACTCTGGAGCTTTTTGCTGGCCGTCGTCAAATTACAAAGCCGGTGCTGCAGTGTTAGCTCGTAGGAGACACGCAACCCCACACTCACTGATGGTAAACAATAGTCCCTCCTTCCTTTGTTTTGAAAGGAGAAAAACTGACAATCCCACAACCAGCTGGATATGAAATATGTTTCAGTATAACCTTCCTTCCAAAATGACTGAAACATTTGGGATTTTCTCCCTGTAAAATTCTCACTATATTTTTACACACTGCACATTTAAACAAGCCCCATGCTTCCAGTGGGAGCCTCATATTTATGCTGGATGTTTTTGTTAACTTTACGTCAGAAATAAACGACTCCTGATTTACACGAGTGACTGTCTGCATCGAGGCAGCTACGCTTCAGAAACACTAAAGCTGCTGTTTATTGTTCCTCCAGTGCATTGAGGAAATCACTCTGACTGCAGCAGAACACTATGATGGATGTGCACTTTGCTGCCAAATGAAAAGTTTCACAAGCAATCTATAAAATACAGTTTTGGGAAAAGAAGCAGCTGTTGTGGTGATGAGAATGTTACCATCAGGTGGCAGACAAAGAGCAACAAGTTTTGTTTTTCTACAAGGGACTTTCATTTTACTGAGGATATAGAACTATGGGTTTTTTGCACACATCTTTTCTTTTTCACATATAAAGCACAAAACACAGATGCACCTTCAAACCTGGCTCTGTGTTAAACAGCCACCATTTAAATCAGTAGTTCAAGTCTTGAAACCTTCAAAATTAATTGTTTGATATTTCTTTGTGATGTCTATAATTAGAATCTTGGTGAATTCGAACAGGATTAGTCGCTTCTTATTTAAGGAAGTGGAGAGGTAGTGCCCCCTACTGGCTAAAACAGAGATCATCAAAGTGTAAATGCTCACATGAAACTTCACTTTATCTATGTAAGAATACTATATACATTTTTGTTAAAAGGGAAGTCATATATTTTTTTCTTTCATTTAATTTTCATGTTGACAATCTCACAACCTTTCATTTGTTGTTTTATCAGTTTTGAGAGATCCCATCGAACTAGTGGTCCCTTCTTAGTGACAAATATCTGAACCAATTACAACAACAAGCATTTGTTACAAGAGCTGGTTCTAGGTTTTACTCAGATTTATGTCAGAAAATAGTCCTGATTTTATTCTGAGATCTACCTAGCAACAGCTGAGATCATCTATTAAATTCAACAAGATCGACTCTTGATCATTTATTGCCTTGATTAAGATCCACTGGAGAGGATGGATGAAGAAGCTAAATCCTCAGTGCATGTGTTGGTGTGTGTGTGTTAATATTTAACCAGCGCTTGTGCGTGCGTGCGTGCGTGCCAGACCGGAGGCTGCAGCATCGAGGCGAGTCTAAAACACGTAAGCTGTTTTTTTCCCCTGCGTTAGCTTTCATTTCTCTGTTTAGTGGCTTCAATCGCCTTTCTGTTTAGTTTTTAATCACAGTCTCTTTTATTCTGCGGTGACTAATGAATGTTTTCTCCTGGCCTGTGATGACTGCGCTGTTTTAGCTGCGCATTTTATTCTCAGATGCGTTTCTCTCGAGAGTTTAATCACGGGGTGAAAATAGAAACGACAAAGGTGATCCGGGTTATAAGATTATCTATGAGGGGACAGTCTGAGAGAAGCATTTCGTGTTTGGTCAATAAAAGAAACCTGCTGCACTTCCCCCATTAAGATCAGCAGAGGCGTTAATAGCGTTTTCTGACAAGGGGCTTCGGCTCAGCCAAGAAATAGTTTTCATAAAGTGTTTTTAAATGAACATTTACATAAGGATAAAACGCCTTGCCATGTAAGCAGAAGAAAATTATAAAAGGGTTTCCTTTAATTTGTTCAATGTGACAGTTAAAAATAGTTTGCATCATTCCTATTCATTTATTTTTATTTTTGGAAATACAGGAATAAGCTATATAATTTTATACAACTATAGCTCTCTTTTTTGTCCGGACATATGAAGAGCTAAATCCTATAATTTAAAAAAGAAAAGAGAAATAGGTTTCCCATTTTCACTGATCTATTATCAATGTAAAATTGATCAGGTGTTTTTTTTCCTCTCTCATTGTTTGAATAACTTCCTTTTTGTATTTTTAATACATTTTTTAAATCTGTGCAATGTTCATGCAAAATGGCTTTCTGCTTTTGCAGCATTTTCATTTTGGGAGGGTGGGTTGGAAGTAAAAGCTACTGTTAGCTTAATGACAAAACACAATTATAAGCATGATTTTTTTTTCAATCAATCAATCAATCAAATTTTATTTATATAGCTCCTTCTTCCACCAACCTTGCAGGAGCCCAAGGCGCTGAACACAACTTAGAATGAAATCACAAAAGAGCAATAATGAAAATAGTAATAAAAAGGTCATATCACAAGCAATTAAGATTAAAAAAACATACAATAAAAATGTGTCTTCAGGTGAAAATCTGGAGTGATGGCAACTGTCGATTAATGAGCAGCAGCTCATTCTGAAGTTGGCGCCAGGACCGAGAAGGCACGATCTCCCCTGGTCCTGTGCCTAGAGCGTGGAACATTGAACAAATCCTGTTCGGCTCATTGCAGAGATCGTGAGGGAGAATGCCGATTTAATAACGCAGTAAAATACAGAGGAGCATTACCCTGTAGAGCCCAGAATACATGCAGCAAAATCTTAAACCTAGTCCACAGGAAGCCAGTGCAGTGAGGCCAATACAGGAGTGATATGCTCTGTTTTCTGTGTCCCTGTCAGCAGACACGCTGCTGAATTATGGACAAATTGTAAGCACCTCAGCGCAGCTTGACTCAGTCCAGCGTAAAGTGCATTACAATAATCAAGCCTTGACAGAACAAAAGCATGAAATACAGATCCAAAGTGCTGTCTTGAAAATATGTGCTTGATTTTACCTCAACATCACAGGTGGAAGAAGCTAGATTTCACCACTATGTTAATGTTTGCATCAAATTTTAGTTCTGAGTCAAGTCTCACCCCCCAGACTACAAAAAATTAACTGCTGGTAAGGTGACTGAACATCCAGGTCAGGAGCTCCAACACATGGACGTAGCTTTGGGGGGGACACGTCCCCCCACTTTTTCCAAAGTCAACTTTTGTCCCCTGCACTTTTACCACCCAAAAACTATATTACGCTATATTAAATAGACACTGGTTGAGCACTAGGACCAAGCAGAAAACAATCACTTGTGTTGAAGCCTGTTTCCCATTAGAACCCTCCATAAGCTCATCTATTGGCCATGATGATACTTGCTTAAGTGTGATTGGCCGTTCCTGCCACCTGTATACTCAACAGTTCAGCATTCCTGAAATAGCATAAAAGAGCCTCTAGGCTGTAGTTTTATGTATATTTTTTGTATACTTACTGCAAACATTCCCCCCGGTCCTCATGGCGGTTGTGCCCCCCTTCTAAAGTCAAAACTACGTCCATGCTCCCACCCACCTTACTAGTGGGAAGAAATGCGATGAGCTCTCAATTGTACCGTGGTTCAGGTGAAGATAATCAGCTGCGAGCCATAAGTTAACCTCATCCAAACAGATCAAAAGGTTTAAGATGGAGCCTCCCACTCCTGAACATAGAGGAAAATAGATCTGGCAGTCATCTGCATAAAGATGAAATTTCACTCCATGTTTGCGGAGATCCCCCAGGGGGACTAAGTAAAGAGCAAAGTGGAGAGGCTCCAGAACAGAACCCTGTGGTACCCCCTACCGCAGATCTTCCCAAGGCGAGGCAGCTTCCCCCGCCTTAACACAGAACCTCCTAGTGGATACGACCATACCCATTCAAGGGCTGACCCTGTAATCCCTACCCAATGTTCCAGGCGGTCCAGCAGAATGTGATGATCGACCGTGTCAAAGCTTGCTGTTAGGTCCAGTAACAGCAGTACTGCTGGTACGCCCTGATCCAAATCCTGAAAGATATAATTTAACACTATCAACAGTGCAGTTTCTGTACTCTGTCCAGTAGAGCCCTGCACTGAAGCCATAGGCCCTCGGGCCGGCCCGGCCCGACGGCCCGAGGGCCGGGCTTCGGGCCAACGACTGTGTAATTACCTTGGACACGGGCCGGGACGGGCGCCTTCATTTTTAATCAAATTCATTAAAAAAAAAACTGAAACACTTGAACGCAGCAGCACCTGCCTGCTTCTCATGCACCGGCACCCATTAGCTCAGTTAAGGTCTGTGTGGTTTATAAATGCGCCTATAAACGAATTCTCAAACTGCTGATTGAAACATGTGCCCCTGTTCTAATATGCCATTTATGTCCACTTTGATGTCAGAAACCATGTGTTTATTCTCATGAAAACGGCAGCATTCTATTTTTCTGTGAATAAATTCGCTCTGCAGTTAAAAAAAAATACAGCATTCATTGCTGGTTTTTTTCTAACTGGAGAGCACATTTTCAGAGCGGCAGATTAAATTTACAAACGCTATAATAATTGGGGGCGTTTATTTAATCTGCCGCTCTGAAAATGCTCTCTGCAGTTAGAAAATTAGAACGCTGCTTTTTTTCCTAATTGCACAAGAGCGCGTTTTCAGAGCAGATTAAATTTACAAACGCATCCAATTAATATAGTGTTTGTAAATTTCATCCGCCGCTCGAAAAATACGCTCTGTTAGAAAAAAGAGCTGCATTGATGCTGTTTTTCTTTCTTTTCTTTTCTTTTTAAATTTTTTTTTTAACTGCAGAACGCTTCTCACAGATAATTAGAACGCTGAGCATCCTATCACGCTAAAGCATTATGAAAGGTTAAAAAAAACGTCGGGCTCGTGTCGGGCCAAAGAATCCTGAAAACCTTTTCGGACCGGGTCGGGTTGGGGCTCCACCCCTGGGGCCGGGCCGGACACGGGCTCAGATTTTAGGCCCGTGCAGGGCTCTACTGTCAGCCCTGACTGAAACATATGAAATTTATTAAATCCCTCAAAAAGTGACCAATTGCTGTAAAACAACATTTTCCAACTGTGTTGAAGTAAAAGGAAGTTTGAAGATAAGCCTGTAATTGGACAAACAGACCAATCAGTGCCCAACTTCTTCAGAATTGGCTGAACCACCCCATCTTTCATAGAAGCTGGAACTACTATAACATGAGTTTTAGTTCATTCAAGTTCTGATGGGAAGCAGCCTACCTGAAACCTAGGTTCCTACAACATGTGAAGGCGGAAGCCCTTATCTTCCTGAAACTGGAGTATTTCTAATGTAAAGTAAAACAGACAATGGTGCAGGATTGCATTCACACCAACTCTTTTCTCTCGCAGAACCACATCTTCACAAGACCAGCCATCCAGAATGCCTTGCTCCCTCTACGGAACAAACTCGTGGTTCCTGTCTGAAATGACCTCCTTGGCGTATTTGTTCAGCAGAAGATGCTCTCTTTAAACAATCCTGGATAAACAGAACTGTGTTAACACAGAAAGGACCATTTGATTGTATCTTTAGATGAACCATAAATAGAAACCAGACTCATGGAGGCCATCACATTCTCCTACAGCTCTGGTGTAAGTTGTTGGCACCATTTGAATGATCTCATATTAAAAAAAAGATGACTGATTGAGATAAAGATGGGTCTCACTCCCCTTCTGAACAGTTAGTCCAGGAAGTGAGGGCGTCCTGCAGAAACTGAGACATGGGCTGCGGGGGTAGCAGGACTGACGCTCTAGAGCCTCGCTACCTGGAGAGCTGGACCAAAGAGACGGAGTCCACCTGGTTGACGAGCACAGACACCGACATCCCGCTGTCGTCCATCCAAAGCATCCAATCAGAGAACTCTGAGGCTGGGTTTGCATCTGAGAAAACGATCAGCCCGGGTAAGAGGAGGGGTGGAATAACGGTTTATTTATTCTCATTAAGGAATAATTATCTTGAGTGAGAAAAAAAGGCAATTAGAATAATGAAAAACGACTGATTCCTTCATTATAGCATCATTATCATTCAGGAGGGGTGATTAACATAAAGTCCTGTTGCCTAGAAGAAATCCCAACATTGTCTTTAGGAAACCAGAAAAGACAGAAATAAAGATTAAAACATTCTTCATCAACCCTCCCATTACAGCAGCAAAGCAGAGGCAACATCTTTGAACATCTCAGTCACTCCTCGGTCTCGTTATTGTTGTTTATTTAATTTATTCCTTCACACTAATGAGCGGCGAGCCCATTTTCTTTGAAGTCATGCTCCTTCAGATGAATCAATACAAGAGTAAATTAAACTGCTTCAAACGCCGAAACGTTGCTCTCATGGCAACCATCGCAGCTGTTGGCGAGCGAAGGTGGAGGAGCCTTGATGTTATTGTGAAGACAAATTCACAACAAACACACCCACAATGTGGCAAATCAGTTAGCAAAGCTAAAACACAAGAAAGGCCTAACGTTTATGTCAAAAGCATAACTAGCGCTCCTAAAAGGGAATGTAAAAATGCATTTTCCAGGAATTCTGGCTCTTTATTTAAAGATGAGACATAATCTGGTTTGAGGAACATGTTTTATGCTGATGATGACTTGATTTCTCTTTAAGTTCCAGATTTCTTTGAAGACGGTCTCCCTCCTCCTGCTCAGGCATATCTGAAGGGGTGCTCCGCTGTGTCTGAAGCCAGTCTGAATGATGTGAAACCCAGCAGCCCAGTGTCCATCCTGTCCTCTCCACAGCAGGAAGTGACGTCACCTTCATCGGGCACCACCGTGCAGCGCAGAAGCGTTCTACACACTGAAGAGATTGTAAGTCGGATTTACTTAAAGATGCAATTTGTAAGAAATCCACAGTGAAATAATCATAAAACACTCAAATATGTCAATCAAGTTGGAAGGAAGCTTATTCTAGAGCAGATTTTTCTCAGCCGGCTGGAGGGGTTGTCAGTTTTTCTCCTTTTGAAAAAAATGAAAATGGGACATAATTATTATGATTTTATGAGGTTGCCAAATCTGCAGCAAGCTTATGCTGCAGCACAGGCATTTGTAAACTGACACTGGCAGGCAAAATGCAAAGCTCCAGAGTTGTTTAAAAGCCAGTAACCCGGAGCGACCCAGAAGTTATTTCTTGTACCCCTACAGAAGCCACAGCATCTTTTTGTTTTACTCTTTTATCAAGTGAAGCTAGGATGGCCATTTTCCCCAACACCAAAAAGGAGACAAATTCCAACATTGAATAAAGATAAAAAATAAAACATATCAAAGCCATTACATAGTATGACTGCTGTACGTGGAGGTCCACTCATTATATTTTTGGCTGCTTTTGTTTGTGAGAAACATCCTTTGCATGTCTGTGCACTCCAATGTAAAGTTGACACAAATTTACAGCTCTGCCTTCACACTTTCAAGACAATTTCCCTCATTTCTCCACGCTGAGGTCATCATGGGAAAAAATCCTTTCTGTGTATGCATTGCTGCATGGAATGGAGAAGATGTAGGCACTTACTTTCTTCAGGTTCAGTGGGACAGCTGTGTGTGTCTGATGTTCACAGCAGAGCCAAGACAAACCTGTCTTTTAGCCTCCTCTCAAGTATCACTCAGACATCACTTTAAACACAGAAGTAATGCTGGATGATTTGGCCTCAAGTGCTTCAATGTAGTCTGAAAATACCTTCAGAATATGACTGAGGAAGAGGAAGTTCATCTCAGACACTTCCGTTCTGTCCTCTGCAAAGCATTTACACAATAACTTAGGGCAATCTTCATCACCAAGGCTCTGAAAATAGCTGGTCTGGGGCTTCCAACACTTCAGCATTCGGTCAGTAGATGGCAGCAGAGACAGCTACCTTGTACTAGGTTACACTCATCCACCTCCACAAACTCACAGATTTCCTACAGCTGTGCTGATCTGCTGGCTGAGATGCTAACGTGACTTTAAACCTTCAACAACGTTTTCAACATCCAGATCCAAGTTGTCAGCCACATATCTTGTGGTATTGTACAAGACACGTGCTAAACAGTTAGCTGCAATAATGTCATTTTGAGCTCGTTTTAGCTTCTGAAAAACGCTGTTGTGTTTTCCATAGTTAACACTGGCGTTGTCTGCCGTATGCTTACGGTTTTTGTAAATCCAAACCAGACATCTCGACTTTTGCCAGCAGCTGATTTTTTAAAGCTTCTGATGTCTCATTGCTATAACTGTAAAAATTCAGTAGAGCATTCTGCATGCCCTGTTCAAAGTGAAAGTATCTTAGTACTATAGGAACCATTTGGTAGTACCTTTGTTTGACGCATCAGTCGTCAGTGAGAAATGGAGTTGGTTTTCTCTGATGTAGTCTATATGCTCCTTGATGAAGTAGGGAGCGAGGAAAGCTTTAGCATTTGTTTTTCCACACGTTACCCTTTAGTTACTGCAGAATCATTGTAAACCTCCTGTATGATTGGTGATGCTTGACAGCATAGTACACTTCACAAAGTTCTGCTGCAGATACTTTGTTGTCCTGAGGAGATGTGGCTTCATGGAAAATGGAAAGCTCCTGTGCTTCTCTGTGCTAGCATGTCAATCGAGTGCACCTCTCCCTTTGCTGCATGACAGAAATCTTACCTACTTTTGAAGATGAATCCATAATCCATATTCCAGTGCCCGTCCTGTAAAAAAAATGCAATCGATGGCTTTTGTCGACAAGCGGTTGGATTTAAGACGACTTTTGCCGTCAATGGCAGTAAATGAGTTCAAGAGTCATTCTGAACTATAACAGCAAGACGGCAAAAAACCACACTTCCTATAATGCCGGAAAACAAACTACAGTAAAAAGTGTAGTAAGTGCTCCCTACCGTAAAACACCCAATCTAATTATCAACTTCTTGTGTATCACTTGTCCTTGCTTGTCACCAAGAATGTTCCGGCACTAATCTGTAACTGGCAACAGCCATGAAACTCACGGAACAGGAGTGAGAGTGATATTTTAGCTTTAAAAATAGACTGCAGTAAGCACATTTGACCACAAGATGTCAGTCTAACAAGTTGCACTTTTAAAGCAGCAATCAGAGTTTTACCTTCTTCAGGAATAATGCATTATCGTCTTCGTCTTCCTCCGCTTATCCGGGTCCGGGTCGCGGGGGCAGCATCCCAACTAGGGAGCTCCAGACCGTCCTCTCCCCGGCCTTGTCCACCAGCTCCTCCGGCAGGACCCCAAGGCGTTCCCGGACCAGATTGGAGATGTAACCTCTCCAACGTGTCCTGGGTCGACCCGGGGGCCTTCTGCCGGCAGGACATGCCCGAAACACCTCCCCGGGGAGGCGTCCAGGAGGCATCCTGACCAGATGCCCAAACCACCTCAACTGGCTCCTTTCGATCCGGAGGAGCAGCGGTTCTACTCCGAGTCCCTCCCGAATGTCCGAGCTCCTCACCCTATCTCTAAGGCTGAGCCCGGCCACCCTACGGAGGAAACTCATTTCGGCCGCTTGTATCTGCGATCTCGTTCTTTCGGTCATTACCCAAAGCTCATGACCATAGGTGAGGATTGGGACGTAGATCGACCGGTAAATCGAGAGCCTGGCTTTCTGGCTCAGCTCCCTCTTCCCCACGACAGATCGGCTCAGCGTCCGCATCACTGCAGATGCCGAACCAATCCGCCTGTCGATCTCCCGATCCCTCCTACCCTCACTCGTGAACAAGACCCCGAGATACTTAAACTCCTCCACTTGAGGTAGGACCTCTCCCCCGACCCGGAGGTGGCAAGCCACCCTTTTCCGGTCGAGAACCATGGTCTCAGATTTGGAGGTGCTGATCCTCATCCCCGCCGCTTCACATTCGGCTGCGAACCTACCCAGCAAGAGCTGAAGGTCAGAGCTGGATGAAGCTAGGAGGACCACATCATCTGCAAAAAGCAGAGACGAGATTCTCCTGCCACTGAACTCGACACACTCCACACCACGGCTGCGTCTAGAAATTTTGTCCATAAAAGTGATGAACAGAACCGGTGACAAAGGGCAGCCCTGGCGGAGTCCAACCCTCACTGGGAACAGGTCCGATTTACTACCGGCTATGCGGACCAAACTCACGCTCCTCTGGTAAAGGGACTGAATGGCCCTTAACAGAAAGCCACCCACCCTATACTCCTGGAGCGTCCCCCACAGGGTGCCCCTGGGGACACGGTCATAAGCCTTCTCCAAATCCACAAAGCACATGTGGATTGGTTGGGCAAACTCCCATGCCCCCTCCATCACCCTTGCAAGGGTATAGAGCTGGTCCACAGTTCCACGGCCAGGACGAAAACCACATTGCTCCTCCTCTATCTGAGATTCAACTATCGATCGGACCCTCCTCTCCAGTACCTTGGAGTAGACCTTTCCAGGGAGGCTGAGGAGTGTGATCCCCCTATAGCTGGAACACACCCTCAGGTCACCCTTCTTAAAGATGGGAACCACCACCCAGGTCTGCCACTCCCTAGGAACTGCCCCCGATGACCACGCAATGTTGTAGAGACGTGTCAACCATGACAGCCCTACAACATCCATAGCCTTGAGATACCCAGGACGAACCTCATCCGCCCCCGGGGCTCCGCCGCTGTGTAGTTGTTTGACTACCTCAGCAACTTCTGCCCCCGAGATCGGACAGTCCATCCCCAGGCCTCCCAGCTCTGGTTCCTCCTCGGAATGCGCATTGGTGGGATTGAGGAGCTCCTCAAAGTATTCCTTCCACCGTCCGACTATAGCCTCAGTTGACGTCAGCAGCTCCCCATCCCCACTGTAAACAGTGTGAGCGAGTTGCTGCCTTCCTCTCCTGAGGCGCCGGACAGTTTGCCCGAACCTCTTTGGAGCCGATCGATAGTCTTTCTCCATGGCCTCACCAAACTCCTCCCACGCCCGAGATTTTGCCTCGGCAACTGCCACTGCTGCACCCCGCTTGGCTATCCGGTACCTGTCTGCTGCCTCCGGAGACCCACAGACCAGCCACGCCCTGTAGGCCTCCTTCTTCAGCCTGACAGCTCCCCGAACCTCTGGTGTCCACCAGCGGGTACGGGGGTTGCCACCACGACTGGCACCGGCCACCTTACGACCACAGCTACCAACAGCCGCCTCGACAATCGCAGAGTGGAACAAGGCCCACTCGGACTCAATGTCCCCCACTGCTCTCGGGACGTGGTCAAAGCTCTGCCGGAGGTGGGAGTTGAAGACCGTCTTGACAGGTTCTTCTGCCAGGCGTTCCCAGCAGACCCTCACTATGCGTTTGGGTCTGCCAGGTCTACGCGGCATGTTCCCTTGCCATCTGATCCAACTCACCACCAGGTGGTGATCAGTTGACAGCTCCGCCCCTCTCTTCACTCGGGTGTCCAAAACATACGGCCGCAGGTCAGATGATACGACTACAAAATCTATCATCGACCTGTGACCTAGGCTGCCCTGGTAGCAAGTGTACCGGTGGGCATCCTTATGTTCGAACATGGTGTTCGTTATGGCCAAACTGCGGCTTGCACAGAAGTCCAATAACAAAACACCGCTCGAGTTCTGATTAGGTGGGCCGTTCCTCCCAATCACACCCCTCCAGGTCAAGCTGTCATTGCCCACGTGAGCATTGAAGTCCCCCAGCAGGACAATGGAGTCCCCTGATGGAGCACTATCTAGCACTCGTCCCAGGGACTCCAAAAAGGGTGGGTACTCTGAACTGATATTTGGCCCATAAGCACAAACAACAGTCAGGACCCGTTCCCCGACCCGAAGGCGCAAGGAAGCTACCCTCTTGTCCCCCGGGGTAAACCCCAACACACAGGCAGAGAGTCTCGGGGCTAACAAAAAGCCAACCCCAGCCCTCCGCCTCTCACCCGGAGCAACTCCAGCAAAGTAGAGTGTCCAACCCCTCTCCAGGTCTCGGGTTCCAGAGCCAATGCAATGTGTCGAGGTGAGTCCGACTATATCTAGCCGGTACCGCTCAATCTCTGCCACAAGCTCCGGCTCCTTCCCCGCCAGCGAGGTGACGTTCCATGTCCCAAAAACTAGTTTTCTTGTCCGGGGATTGGACCGCCAAGGCTACCGCCTTGGTCTGCCACCCGATTCGCATTGCACCGGACCCTTCATGTTCCTCCTGCGGGTGGTGGGTCCACAGTTGGACGAGCCCATGTATCCGGTTCGGGCTGGGCCCGGCCGGGCCCCATGGGCGAAAGCCCGGCCACCAGGCACTCGCTCACGGGCCCCAACCCCAGGCCTGGCTCCAGGGTGGGACCCCGGTAACCCTCCGGGCCGGGTACTCCGACTCTTCGTTTTAACCGCCATGAAAGATCCTTCGAACCGTTCTTTGTCTCACCCTTCACCCAAGACCAATTTGCATATAATAATGCATTATACTTTAGAAATCCATAAAAGTGATTGTCTTACTGTGATATATAGTAGGCAATACGTAAATTATTTTGCTAAGCCCACCCCCACCTGTGGAGCCCCATGCAGTTTGAATTGAGTGCCGCTCAGCATTAGCCAATAGCATTAGATCTCCGTTTCTATACAGATGTCAGTTACAGAGTGAGCATGTGACATTGCTAATGTAGAGTGATGCCGAGTTGGTGAAGTGGACAAGTCTTCCCAACGAGAGGTACGCATTCTCAGAGACGATGCTTCCAGCCTTCATTACGGAAGCGGCTAGACAGACCTAAGGGTGTAATACATTTTTCTGCCTCTAGATGGTGCCCTGAGACAAACAGTCATATTTCTGCTTTAAATATGTGCTTTTTAGACATTCCTTCCATTGCTCCTGTTCTTGTGTCTTGCGTCTTTAGTTCTACCACAAGTCCAGTGTTTATTGTTGGTATTTCTTTTTCCATTAATAGACAAAATGGCAGGACAACAGGAAGTCCACCAAGCAGGTGACCATCACAGTTACCCAGAGCATCCACCAGGTGGACAAGAATGGAAAGGTTAAGAAGTCCCTCACAACCTATGAGGTTATGAAACCTGTGGAGACGATTAAACAGGTGGACACTCAAAACACCTGAGACTGGAAAAAGACCAGAGAGGAATTAATCTACTACTCGTGAGGTTTTTACGATCCAGTGACTGATGGGTGACCAGGAATCAGGTTTAACGAGAAACAAAGATCTTTTCAGTTTGATGTGTGTTTTATGTATTTGACACGATAGAGTCAGACGTCTAAACAAATGGGTTAAAAAGGGAAGTACAAACAATGTAATTTCTTGTTTTTTATTTGATGAAAAAAGAAACTCGTACTGTCTTTGCAGCAAACAGGATGTTTATTAATTACTGTGAAAAAACACTTTAATCTCATAAATATGTCATGTTAGTATTATTTGCAGTGGAAAATCTAACAGATGTGAATATTTCTGTCTTACTGTTTGGTGTTGACACAAGACAGGTTTGTGGTCTTACAATCTGAATGGCTCTAAAACAGGAAGTGAAGAATTTAGCTTCAGGAGTGTGATGAGGAGGGGAGTCCGTTTACTGCATCGTGTTGCTTCGAACAATCCAGTGTTCTTTTTTTCATGTCAGTTGTTTTTTTTTAATAAATTATAACATTTGAGGTTTCTGTTTGAAATGATTGCATATGGTTAAAAGATTAAAGAGCTTTTATATGGAATTTATTTTGTTGTTCTTAAACACTGGAAAAATATTTCAAACAGAAAATCAAAGTTGAAAATGTTTTTTTGAAAAATTGTAAACAATAAAAAAGTAAACAAGCAACAAAAATAACCTCAAAAACATTTTTAAAGGTTGAATTTTAAATCTAATCAGAATTTTGTTTATTAAAAAATTATAAAAAGAAAAAAAATTTTTGTCTGAATGAAAAAGTATTTTATTTTGAAAAATAGAAATTTTGTTTCTTGCATCGTCATGCTCTCAAAACTTAATTTTTTTAGTTTGAAGCACAATTTTTGACTAAATAATAAAAACACTAAATAAATTCCATACTTTTAATACAAAAGCAACTGAAACAAGACAGAGTGTATTCATGACAGACTTTAAACCCGCTCTAAGCTGGTCTGGGGTCAGCTGGGTGCCGACACTGTGTGGATCTGTTTTTGGAGGTCGTAGAGTATCCGTCCCGATCGGAATAATGGCTCGTCTTTATCCATCCACTCTTCTACGTGGAAATCTGGGAAGAAGAAACAGATTTCTCTTCGAGCTGACTCTGGAGAATCTGAAGAACACATCACAGATTTTAAAGGCTTACAATGTGAAAAATGCCAAACTTTGAAAGAAAAGAAGCTCTAACTTTAAGTAATATATTAATTCAAAAATGAAAACGACACTGAAAAAAGACAATGTGTGATTTCTGAGAAAGTAGTTTCTGCAAGGCCCTAGGAATCAGGATGAACCCACCAGACCACCTTTAGGCTCCATCTAACATTCCTCATTTTAAATTTGGATTAAACATCATTTTTTAAAACATTTAAGATAAAGGTTTGGAAAGTTTGCTACCTGAGCCATGAGTTGTGTTTCTAGTGTCTGTGAGCCCAAACTGGGCCCTGAGGGAGGTGGGGGACGTGTATCTGGCTCGAAACACTTTAGTGGGTCCCATCAGGTCCCTCCAGTGACGTATCCCGTCCTCCTTGGCTAAGATATACGCTCGCATGGGACCACTAGAAGGAAAAAGGAAAAGAAAACCTGCTTTCAGAAAAGGCATAAAAGGCTAAAATTGATCTGATTTCTTCACACCAAATATAATGAAAACACCCTTCAGATGAAGCTCATATTATTCATCTAAAAGTCTCACTCGATGACGATGTTTTCTTAGTGTGTTCTCAGTAACAGCTTCCCGTTTGAATGGTTGCCATGGCAACCATTTCACCACTGCCACCCAAGAATAGTGACAGCATAATTACATGCACTTTTTCCACCCCAGCGTGAGCTCGCGGCCAGAGGAGGAATCATCCAGATGTTTGTAGACGATCGCTGCTGGGATGTTGTGCTGAAGGGGTGAGTGTGATGACAAGTTCCAGAAAATGACCAGAGTCTTCCTCAGAATGAAATTAAAACACCAAAAAGAGCTGATCTGTGTCAGCTATAGTGGACTAATTAAACACTTACCAGTATTTTACAACTACTTTGTGATGTTTTATATCATTCTTGTGAGGAAATCCTCAGAATGCAAAAAAATTATTATGGAGGCTAACCTGGACATGAACTCAACTAGTCGTTGATAGAAGAATCGCTCTGTAGACAGAGGAAATTCAAAATGAAGCAAATCTCAAACATTATTCTTTTAACTTGAGTGAATTTATGTAAGTTGTTCCAAAGTATACATATTTACTTCATAAGAGACATTGCATGTGATATTCCTGCTCTAAAAAGCTGCTTCTTTCTTTGATCTCAAGCAGAAACTTTTAAAGTCCCATCTGATCACGTGACTTTTGTCCACACCTGAGTGTTCAGCGTAAAACTTCTCGGAGTCCTGTCGTCTCCACGCCAGCTCTTTGTTTCTCACAATCACAAATTTGTTTTCCAGAATTATCTGATGAAGAGCCTGAAATAAAAAAAGAAGAAACACAACATCTGTGCATTTTTCTACCATCTGCGTGTTGGAAGATATCTATTAAATGGAGAAAATCACTAGCTGTAAAATTTTAATACTCTGCAGAAATATAAAAGTAACATCAAATTCCCTTTGAAGTAAAAGACTGATGATTTTATGTCATTAAAGAGCATTTCATGTGTTTTGGGACAGACAGTCTTGTTTACCTCTGACATTAAGGGATGAGCCACAGCATCTGGTTTGATGACCGCTAGGGTGAGCTGCAGCACTTTAGACAGGCGAGTGGTCGTCAGTAACATGATCTAATGAATACACACGAATTATGAAGTAAATTAAAGCAAATGTTCGAACATCTGCTGGATATTTTAATGAAAAAGACCAAAATATATCTTTGAAATCATTCGGTTATTTTAATAAACACCTAAGATGTACCTACACCTGGTGTAGCAGCATTTTGGACACGTTTTACCGCTAATATACACGGAAAATAAAGTTTATAACCGTACAAAAATCATAACAGATTATACATTTTGATACCGACCTTTTTTTAGTTTTTCAGGGTGTAGCAAAAGCTAAAACGCCGCTGCACCAGTTTAAATTTCCACTTTTACGTAAAAGAAAACGTTGCAGAAGCTCTTGATAAAACTCCAATGCAGTAGTCATCAATAGCAGTTTGCATTTTAAGCGATAAATGTAATGAAACAACTTTAAGCTAGCTGAACGATTCCATTTCCTGATTTGTCCGTTTGTCAAAATCGTCCCCGAGAAACGGAACCTGTAAAGTTTGTTCCTATGTGAGGACAATAGAATTAATAGCTCTATTAATAATAATAATAATAATAATAATAATAATAATAATAATAATAATAATAACAACAACAATAATAATAATAATAACGTTATTACTCCTATTACTTTTACTAGTACTCCTAATAATAATAATAATAATGGAAATATATTTTTAAACGACTTTATTAAAATATTGCAAATGGCACAACATTCTGTATGGAATACAATACAATACAGTATTTATTTAGAAGTTTGAAATCATAGTAAATAACAAACAGCATTAAAACAAGAGGTTACAGACTCAGATTGTAAGGGGTACATGAAATCAACTTCATTTTTGGAACAGAACATCAATTTTGGTACACTACTTTTTTTCTCTATAGATGGGAAAAACAATAATAATTTAATATTTTTAATAACAAATTCTTATACTTACTGTCATTAGAAAAACAAAGTCTTTAACCCTATTTTAATATTAAATTGCAAAGTAAATATTATTTTCTACTCATCAATTATTTAAAATAAGCTACTATTCTAATTAATAGTTACTATTGAAAATACATTTCTCATGCCAGAAAGTACATACAGATTTATGAAACATGTAATCCAACAATACTGATGCATTTTTATATGCCTGATATTTTTCTTTGATGATCACATTAAACCCTTTCTCTATATTTTTCATTTGAACAAGCTACTTTTTTAGACTTCACCAAAGAATGCTCAGACCTTGTTTTCCTTAGTCCTTCTGCGGGTTAAAGTACTTTATTAAAATTATCTGAAACTGAAATTGAATTAATTATGTAATCACTACTGGAGCACTGAAATAATGTGTAAAGATGTTATAAAGCATCACAGGTACTAGCTTTACAGCTGCTCTAACACAAGATCTCTATCAGAACAAACACTTTGGGGCGGACTTCACATCAGTAGGACGATTTGGTTTCTTACACCTGTTGTCAACCAGAACCAGACGTAATCTGCTGTCTGTACACCAGAGATAAGTGTGTGGCTACGTGTGGTTAGCCAGCTTGAGGTATCTTAAGGTGACATTACGTCTTTTGCTGGAAAATATCATGTGAATATAATGTAATATTTGGGCTAGAGCGCAGAGAGAGTACGTTCTTTTCCAAAATGCCGTACCAGACTTGAGTTGTCTAACGTGAAGGTCACAGAATTATCTTCTGTTGAAATGAAAATCTTCCTGAGAATAATCCGTTTGCTGCTGAGGCAGAGATCAGACATTTGGTGTGTGTTACACATTCCTGAAACGCAAAATGACCACACCCTTGACCTGCAGAGGCTGCAACTGTGTGTGTGTGTGTGTGTGCGTGCGTGCGTGCGTGTGTGTGTGTGTGTGTGTGTGTGTGTGTGTGTGTGTGTGTGTGTGTGTGCGTGTGTGTGTGTGTGTGTGATGGAAGGGTGGATGTCCTGTATAGGTCTCTCCCACCTGCCCTGTGTCATGTGACTTTGGGGCGAAACCACAGCTGTTACCTTCAGGGAGGGGGGGGGGGTGATGGCAGGGTTAAAGAGGACACTTCTGTCTACTTATATTTGTTAAACAATATGATTGTTTTGCCTGTTTAAATCAAATAAGTTGTGAAAATCATGCTTTGGCAGCAGAGAAATAATAAAAGTAGATCAGATTCTCATTTGAAAATTTGTATGGCTCCATGATGTAAATGATAAATGACCCACACTTGTATAGCGCCTCTCAGAGTAAGGACTCCAAAGCGCTTTACACTACAGTGTATCATTCACCCATTCACACACACATTCACACACTGATGGTGATGAGCTACAGCTGCCCTGGGGCGCACTGACAGAGGCGAGGCTGCCAAGCACAGGCGCCACCGGTCCCTCCGACCACCACCAGCAGGCAAGGTGGGTTAAGTGTCTTGCCCAAGGACACAACAGCAGAATTCTCTGTCTGGAGCCGGGATTGATCCTGCAACCTTCCGATTACTGGACAAATGAGATTAGAAACTTTCACTGATCATTAGATTTAAAAAAATATGTATTAATTTGTTTTTAGGGAGCTTCAAACAGGAAGTGACATCAGACATACTTTATCTTCTACCTAAATAATACACAGCAATATTTTCCAGGTTATATGAGACGTCATAAAAACGTTAAAGTAGAATTTCACCAGTGATCACCAGAAGGAATGAATGCCTTGAAAGTCATTTTCTGAGGAAACAAAGCTCTGGTGTGTCAGTTACAGGAACTAGAAGTTACCCACGTCAGAGTTTAGCTTCAGATGACAGAATTCAGGATTGTGTTTCCTGATATTTGGACATCTCAACACTGATTGGATAACAACAACGTGGCTCTACCACTGACTCTGTTTTGCAATGAGGATTTGTTATCTCCACAAATAACACAAGCCTGGAGAAGTTCTGCTGTGTGGTGGAGTTGCTCATTTTAATGTTAGCTTATACTAGCCAAGACGTTCTCTGCTGTTTCTTGGACGCTGAACCACCAACAGCCTTCCCTGTCGTAAGTCAAGATGGGCGAGTCCATGAATGTTCAGTGTCAGTGTGATGTCATTCTGTCAGGCTTTTCTAATCCTAGCGTTTCACCATCTATTTTGTATCAGAAGCTAAGGCAGGAGATAGGTGTAGGAGACTATTTTCTGTTCAGCCTGCATAAAAAACTCAGAGTGACCAATTTTTTTCAGAATAAATTTTTTTTAATGATTTTTCAGTGTTCCACACCTTTCAGAGCTGTTTCTTTATGGTTTAAACTTATAGATGACTCTGTTAGCTACTCCTTGTTGGAGCAGCTGGACAGAAATGATTGGTTTAGCCTTCAGCTGGTTCATTTTCTGCCTTCTGGTCACCATGAAGCCCGTCTCTGTTTCACCTCTGCGCCGCTGCTGCTGTTGGAGCTGCTGCAGTTGTCGCTGGCTTTTATTGGTGGTCAGACAACTGCCTTCATGACTCACAAGCCCCAAATCTGTTCATTTGTTCACCAGGATCCACTGAGCAGGAGTTTGTGTGAAATGATCCAGGTTTATTTTACATTTCGGGTCCTGGACTTGACTGACTTTTCGTATTTGCAAAAAATTAAAGAAAAATAAGAATAAGTGTTTTATTTCCCCCCACATGTGCTTTTCATGCATTTTGTTTTAGATCGTTTTAAAAGAAGGTGGTATTTATTACACATTTGACTGAAATTAACTTTTAAATTAGAACCTTAATTGTTAGAGATGTATGTAGGGAACCTGACATTGTGACTTACACGACGGTGTCCATATGCATAGAAGTCCAGTTCATTTTTGTTTGTATTTTGCCATAAAATTTCTCCCTTTTTCATCTTTTTAAGACTTTTGACCACCATGCATACTTTAATTAAAACTCATTAAATGGAGGTTACATTGTTTCTTTATTAATCAATAAAAACGTTTTTTAAATTGAAACCAAATTTTTTAAATGTGCAAAAAACAAAATGAAACAACCATTAAAAAATTTTTTTTTATTAAAATTAAAACCAAAAGTTTTGTTTGAGAAAAAAAATGAAGGGAGGAAATTTTGTTTGCACATTTCAGTTTTTGCTCATAAAACCTTTGTTTTTGTTCTTTTATTTATTTATGTTTTGTTGATTAATGAAAACCAGTTTTGTGGGCGGGGCCTTGTTGTGGGTGATGAAAGACCTCTCTTCATTGGCCGATGTCAAGGTCTATTATACGTTTTGACTCAAAAAAAAAAACGTAGAAATATAATTTGGTTTAAATTTTAGTTCAACTTTTAATGGACAAATTTAGAATTTTGATGTAAGTTTATTTATATATATTTTTTGTTAAAAGGTTTTTGTTTGCAATGTTTTTTGAAGTGTTGTTTTTTTTATTGGTATTGGTATTTTGATATTCTAAATACTTTCTAATGTCTCAGAGAGGATTATTTTGTAGTCTTCAGATTGGGGAATCTGTGTTTTCTGTTATGAAATTTAGATTAGTCAAAGTAGGTTACTTATCTAAAAAGCATTACAGCTCAGGGTTAATGAAAATATAAAGATATAATCAAAGTTATAGCCTAAAAATAAACATCTTTAAAATTTTAATCAAAAGCTGTTTTAACTAAACCTTCCAGAGTTTCAGAATTCAAACATGTCCTCGGTGACCTCTGACCTTTACTAAAGACTCATTTATCACCACACAGACCCGAGTGTAACAGTCAGAGCCTTTTCTGTCCTAATTGTTGAGCCGGTGAGAAAAATCTCTGATGTGTTTCCTGTTCACCGCTTTGGGCTCCAGTGACACACAGAAGCTGCCTGATTAAAAGTCATCCTTGTAAATGTTGCAATCAGAGGTTAAACATGTGTTTAGACTTTTTTTGTTCTTCTTTACTGGTTTCACGATGTGCACATGGAAGATATATCACTTTTAAAATGTTTCTTTGATCTTTCTTGCATTTTTTGAATGAATGAATGAATGAATGGATGGATGGATGAATGAACGAATGAATGAATGAATGAATGAATGAATGAATGAATGAATGAATAGATGGATGAACGAATGAACGAATGAATGAATGAATGAATGAATTAATTAATTAATTAATTAATTAATTAATTAATTAATTAATATTTTATTTGGGACAGTGCATGTTAATGAACATACATGTGGGGATAGCATGAATGTAAACATGCCAGATTGTAGCCTAGGGCTAATTTCCATCTGTAGTCCCGAGACGGTTGCCACATAAAAGTCCAGTGACCTTAACAAAGAGTTTGTTGACAAGGAAATTATAAATAAATAAATAAATAAATAAACATCAATAAGACACAAATGTGAGATTCTGGTCACTGCAGACCCGAGGTATTTGTCACTGTGGGGTTCTCTGACATTCAGAAAGTGGGCCAGTGATAATGAAAAGTGGTCCAATGGCATCGTTTAAGTGAGCAGTCATAATAAATACTGAGGGGTAAATCATAAATACATCATATGTGCTAGGGATGTGAATCTTAGAGCAACTCACAATTTGATTCGATTCCGATTCTCGGGTTGCAGATTCGATTCAGAATCGATTCTCTATTCTCGATTTAAATCGATTCACAATCAATATTAACATAGAGTGTCCACTCCAGGATTAATTACTTTGTTGTACAAGTTAGTTAAAGCTATGGGACATTTTTATTTGACTTTAAACTGGTCATGCTCAATAATGCAAATTTACATGGTAAAATAAAGTGATTCTAAAACTGTAAACAGAAACAATCTTTTGACCAAAAGGCAACATTTATTTTTGCTTACCTTGTAAAATATAACAAATCTTTAGTTACCTAACATTAGCTTTGAAAGTAATATGGTCAAATACTTTTCAAATATGTGTAGAAACAAGTTTAACATTTGAGTCCTCAACCTGTTTAAAAAAAGTGCCTCAGATTTCTTACAAAGGAAAATGTGTTCTCTCAGTTCTCAATAACTTCAAATAAACACCTGAGTAATCCTGAGTACTCATTTATCAACTTAGAAAATAAACACATGAGTAATCCTGAGTACTCACTCATCAACTTAGAAAATAAATATAAGAATATCTCAAATTAATGAGTATGGAAAAAAATTACATTCAAGTGCCCTCTTATCAGCAGATTCAAACATAAATCATCTCAATTTATGGGACCACAAAAGTAAGCGGAGTACTGACTCTCCTAGCGAAGATAAAAAACAGAGAAAGTGCATCTCAAACCTGTAACATGCCAAATATTTGAGTTCTTGGAATAGATTCTGAACCTTTGTGAATCGATTCTGAATCTTTATAAATAAGAATCCAGATTCAGACTTGAATCGATGTTTTTCAGCACATCTAATACGTATATACAGTAGTAGTAGGCACATTGGTGATAATTTTTCAGTCATTTCATATCTTGTTCTGCTGATTTCTCATCATGTTGAATGTGTTTTGTTGTCATTTTTGTGTGTGGGTAGGTTGTTGAATTTTCTTAATCTTCATAAGTGATTTATTTAATATCTAATGTGATGAGCTGCATTTAACATTTCAGTGTTTTTATGTGATCATTTAGCATCTTGAATTACAGTAATATAATCTCTTTAATCGTCCAAGCTTCACGTTTTTATTCTGTGCCACATTTATTGATAGTTTTATAGTTTTATGTGTTGTTTTTGTCATATTGTGCCACCTTTTCCACATATTTTCATGACTTTCCATCCTTTTTATATTTCTTTTTTTTTTTTTTTTGCAGTACCCACTCTGTTTCTGATCATTTTAATCATAAATAGGTTGTAACACGTCATTTTATCGATATTTGTTACTGTGCTTAAATGGTTTCAGGTCTCATTCTGATTGTTTTGTCAGTTTCTGTCCCGCTGTGCTTCTCCTGTGTGATTAAAAAGAATTTTGTCACCATAATTGAACTGCAATTAGACATTTGACTTATTTTTCTTTGTCATTTGCCCTTGTTTACATCTGTTTCTCTTCTATATTTTTTTATTTGAAGTTAAAAAGCCCCCCTTGGACCGATGTACATATGTACTTAGGTCAGTAAGCTATCCAAGTGCAGACCTGACTTTGAGCCCTTTGTCTGTGAGCCGCATGAAGTCCGCCTCACCTCTCCATCACCTGTTCCATCAAATCGCCTGAATGCTGCTGACCTTTGACCTTTCTGCTTCATTGCTTCACCACACGGGACCGCTTTGCTTTCAACAGCTGTGTCAACCCCAGCCCTGGCGACCGGTGTGCCAAGCGGTGGGCAGAGTGTGGCATGAGAATCAGCGCGCAGAAGGGGTCAGCAGCATCTCTGCAGGATTCAGCTCTGAACTTTTACTTTTGGTTGAGTCGTCCAATTGAATAAGTCGTATTTATTTTCTTTTTGCAGGTTTATTTATTTTCTCACTTAATGGTGAATATGAATGTGAATTCAGAATCCAGCAGAATCTTCTCCTTCTCATTAAGTGGGCTGCATCTCCTGCAGGTGGTCCCATCCTGAGCCTTGGTCTGTTGGCAGCTGCCGGTCTAATTCCTCACAATCCACAGATGAAGAAACCTCTTTGTTGTGAGTTGGTCCAGCTCCTACCTGCTGTCCTGAGGGACATTGTTTCCTCAGGACAAGAAAAGTGTGTTGTGACCTCTTCAGAAGCAGCCGGACACCAGTAACACAAGGCAAGTAGGTCTGACGGGAGGGGGGACAAAGTGATTAGCAAATGGGAGGGCCGTATGTGAACACAGGTTAAAAATAACCTCTATGACCCAATTATATTCTCTAATTTCCCTCTGGGATTAATAAAGTATATTTGAATGTGTTGCTTACAGATGAACTGCTGTGATGTCTTTCTCAGATTCTAGGGTAAAGCGTTTGTTGGTTCAATATACTTCTGCAGTGAAGAAAAGTCGCTAACGCTAACGGTTAGCTTAAACTAGCCATGATGTCCACTGCTAATTACCAGACATTAAAGCAACAACAGCCTTGCCAGTTGTGAGTCAAGATTGGTGAGTCCATGAATGTTAGGTGATAGTGAGAATTTTCAAATCATAGCATTTCACCGTCTATTTTCTATCAGAAGCTAATGAGATAAGTGTAGGAGACTATTTTTCATGGTCACCCTGCATAAAAAATTCAGAGTGACTAATCAGTCACAGTCATAATTCAGTCAACCACACCTTTAACACTTTAACGCTATTTATCTAACCGGTTTCAGTGGTTCTTGAACAACAAACTTGAGCCACATTACATTACAGAAATTACAATTAACAATTTTAACAGTTGTGGGAGGTCACTACCTGCTTTACAGCAGTAGCAATTTACTCTTCCAATAGCTAATATAAAAGGCTAGCATTTAGCTCTTTTAGTTCACCGACAATCAATAAAAAGCACAAGAAGTAGGAAGAACAAGCGTTTCGCTTTTTTTTTTTTGGCATCATGGCAGGGCCTGGAAATAAAAGTTAAATATTCATTAATTTTTAACAAAGACATTTCTTTGGAGGAAACATTGGAGAGATGCTAGCTGCAGGGAGCTAAAGTAGGTAATGAAATCACAGACTGATGGTGACCTGGCTTTGTTGCTACTGTAGTTCTAAGTAATAATATTTTTTTCCATCAGTGTGGATCGTGTTTACTTTGTGGCATATTTAGAATCAGTTGGCTCATGTTAGCATTAGCTCATTGTTAGCGCTAGCTACAGCAGGCTGCAGCATGGTAATATTCTGCTTTCAACCATAGGAGAAAGAAGCGGGAAACTTATTCAGTGTCGCTTTAAACTATATTTTTTCAAAAATTAGATTTCTCAAAGTGCAATAGTATGTACTGTAGTTTAGAAAGCTTTTGTAACCATGCTACACCTCATCCATCTCTTTTTCTGTACTTAACATTGGGGGTTAAGGTCTGCAAATGATCCCCAAACCTTCAAAAGATGATGTATGACACATGATGAAAGAGAGACAGATGATAAGAAGGGAGCTCGCATTAATAGAGATCAGCTGTCTCGATAAAATCAACAACAGGACTGTGATCGGTGATTTTACCAACGAACAAGAATCTAATCCACAACAGAAGTCACCCGATATTCCCAGGGCCCAGATATAACCAGTGAGGCCTCAACAAATTGCTGGCATTAGTGGAAATGTTGCATTTGTGATGCACTTCTGGCTCGTGGCTTCGGAAACACTGAACAACTGTTGAAATTAGACAACATCCTGTGAGGGAGACAAAAAAATAACAGGAATATCGGGAGCTCCAAAGACCCAATGGAGGTGCTATTTGTGGAGGACGAGTGCATCGAAAATAGCAGGAGGGTTAGGTTTCAATATAAGCTCCTCTCTGAGCTCCAGCTTTCTGTGAATGAGGCCCGGGTTCCGATCGCACCCAACCCCGGAGCTGATTTTAGATCACAGGTGTTGACCTTAGCGGAGCGGCTTGTGCTTGCTGCAGAGGAAAATGAGCCCCTGAGCTCGGACCGTTTGCCACACAGCATCGGTAATTATTGGACGCATGTGGTCGTGGAGGCACTTCGGAGCTTTCAGACGCTGCAAAGCGAACGTTTGAGGAAAAGATAAAAGATTTTTAAACAAAGAATAGTTTTATTTTTCTTTAATGTTCGGACTCTGATTGGACTCTGTAGGGCTTACGTTGTCATTTTTCTTTCTTAGGTACATTATATCGTCATAAAGCAGCTGTTTTTGTTAAAGCAGCTTTCAAAAACAATAAATGAGCCAATTTCCCTGATTTATGTTGAAACTGAAAGATGGAATAATTTGGGATGAAACTCAACCTTGTCTTCAGCTGTGATCGTCAGCCTGCGGCTCTGCCCCTGAACCCAGTAAAACACACCCACCATACAGTTGCTTCCTCCCCCCTTTTCAAAGGGGAGCCATTGACATTCTCCATAGACTAGAAGCAGGGTGAGGCGGGATGGGTGGGGGTGGGGGGCTGTGTCATGCCCAGTGCGAACAGCTGAGAGGTGTGATTTCAGGCAGGCTGACCCCCCCCCCTCCCCCCCAACTTTGTCAGGGCCCTGATTGGACCAGACAGGAGGTGCAGAAGAGGCCCGGGGCTTCTAAAGGACACCAACAGGTGGGAGGCCTGGCAGAGGGGGGCCCCATTCCTGATGGGGCTAGAAAAGGCCGGTCCACCAGGCCTGGAGTGGTCATTATCCACTGGCCAGAATCCGAGGAGAAAAGCCGGTCGCAGAAAAGCTGAAGCTGAGAATGTTTCTTTTTTATTTTATTTGAATTTTTACTTTGAGTTGAAAGGACAGACGGCACCAAGGTTGGTCTGAATTTTCTATCTTGTCATGTTGTGATCAGACTTTTCATGTTGAAGCCCAAACTCTCCGTCGGGTAAAATATCTTCCAGCATCAGTTGTGGATTTCAAGTTTGGTGCTTTCTTACTGTTCCTAACTTGAAGTCAAATGAGACGCTGGGCCAGACCTTGCTTGTTTTGCTTCAGATGTCTCACAAAAACAACACTTGAGAAAGTCTGACACCTCCGTCAGCTGAGGGGAAACTGAGGCGCGACACAGGAAAGAATCAGGAAGTTCTGGATGAAAACACTCGTTTAGATGAGTTTCCATCTGAGCTCAGGTGACTCACGTTTACTTTTAACACAAAAACAAAGCAGAACAAATCATTTAGAGCAGATCAAACTAAAGAATCACACAGATTCAAGCGTTTCTCACACACAGCAAAGCCAGTTTGGCTTCATAAAGGTTGAGGTAAAAGGAAAAATGTCACGATGTTAAACCTTTTATTTTCATAACTGCTCCTTAATCAAGTGGGAGGAATTAGCAAAAAATACATATTTTTGTTTCCAAATTTTATTCACCCCCCCCACCCCCACCCCGTCACAGCTCACCACTGTTTCTCCAGTTGTTCCCGCTCTTCTTCGTCCATAGCCATGAAAGGGCGCCTTGTGTCAGAGGAGCAGCGGATCCAGTTGTTGCCCCTTGCGAGGACATGCTTCCTTATATCCCCATATTAATGCAGCACTTATGGAATGTAAGGAAGTGTGTGGTTTCAAAGGGGCGCCGGCATCAACCGCCGAGGAACGACGGCACCTGTCTGATGTCATTTTTTGTTTTAGGAAGTTTTTGAAGATCTAACTTTATTGATAATTGCAGCCTGAGTGTATATTTTTAATAGGAGGGGGGGGGGGGGGTATGAGTGTGTGTGTGTGTGTGTGTGTGTGTGTGTGTGTGTGTGTGTGTGTGTGTGTGTGTGTGTGTGTGTGTGTGTGTGTGTGTGTGTGTGTGTGGCAGGATAACAGGTGAAAGGCCTCTTCCCTCTCCCTCCCGTCAGGCACGTGTACAGTTAGTGTTCCTGCCCTGCACCAACTGCTGACAGTCAGGATGGGGTGAGGCATGGGGGTTGGGGTTGAGGGATTGACACACCACAGCTGTCACCCATTATAGCAGCAGGACTTTAAAAAAAGGATGAGGGGGTTAAGAGATGAAGAGCTGTCACTGGGGCTGGAGATTTGGAAGTTAAGAGGAACTTCCTGCTCGGTAACGCAGTAATAATGTTATTTTACTCTGTGTGTTTCATCAGGTAATACCGAAGAGGACTCCACGTTTCTTTCCTATTCCCCCTTTTCCTTTTCCCCTCCTTTCCCCCCTCCTCCTGCCCTGCTCTGCCTCTTGCAGCTGAAGCAACACGCCTTGCTGTGGCTGGTCAAACGGAACCAAGTCAGGTGTTTCAGTGAGGTTTGGTCCCCTTCAACCAGCTACCGCGTCGTGAACTCTGTCAGCACCAAGCCAAAGACTCCGCAGCGTTACCGCTAGCGCTGCCTGCTCTGGAGGTGGTAATGAAATCAAGTTTTATAGGATCCATTATCAGAGTTTTATCACTGGAAAATGTGTTTGTGTTATTTAAATCAAATAAAAGTACTGAAGATGTGCAGTGGTGTTACTTTTCATTCATACATCAAGATCTATGAAATGTTTTTGTCAAAAGATTTCCAGTTGTTGCAGAGAGATGTGCTAACGATAGATACGTAATTCAGTACCACGGACAGCACCTGCTCATATTATGATGGTGATGATGATGGGATGGATTTTATAATATATAATAAAGCAGCCATGCACAAACCAGCCTGTCCTGTCGTCGTTGGAGTCACAAACAAAAGCATTCACCCTCCGGGTGCATGGATTTAAATGTACTTATGGGTGGAACAGGAGCTGCATCGGGAACAAATCACGATGAAAAAATATTTACTGTTATTAATAAATTATTTGTTAATCGGGTGATGTTTTAAACATTAAAAAACACATTAGGTCAACACCAAATAAAGTCAGTAAATGCAGGAATGAAAAAATAAGATGTGATGTGCAAGTCTGACTAAACTTGTAAGGAATAAAGATTTAAATATAGTAATTTGTTTTAGAATATCTTGATCTCAGACAGAAAGTTAATATGTACAAAATATATGAAGCTCCTAGCATTTCACAAAAAGTGTTTGCAAAATTTGTGAGAAAACTTGTAATCAAACCTAATTAAACATGTCTGAATTCCTCCAAAAAGTAAAATCATTTTACTCAATTAAATATTAAAACTGTTGAATTAACATGATTATTTAAAATAATTGAGAAAGAATTTTGCTAAATGAAAGAGTTCCATCCATCTGCTCATCCACTGTTAGGCTGTGGAGGAAACAGGTTCAGGAGGGAAGCCCTGCCTCCCGTTTCCATAGAGATGACCCCCAGTTCCTCCTGGGGAATCCCAATGCGTTCTCAAGCCAGAGAGGATATTTAATCCCTCCAATGAGTTCTGGGTCTCCTCCCAGTGGGACATGGTTACACCTCCAGAGGGCTCTCATTAGGAACCATCCTTGTAAAGATTCCTTAAATCTCTGAGGGAAAGCCCAGCCGCTCTGCGGAGAACTCATTTCAGCAACTTGTATCCGCATCACTGCAGATGCAGCCTATTGATCTCACTCTCCATCTTTACCTCACTGAGGAACAAGACTCTGAGATACTTAAACTCCTCCACTTGGGGCAGGACCTCATCCCTGACCTGGAGAAGAAATTCTACCCTTTTCTCACTCAAGACCATGGCTGCGAACCGCTCCAGCAAAAGCTGGGGATCACGTTCTGGTGTTGTGTCTGCAGTGATGCGGGCGTTGTACCGATCTGTCGTGGTGAAGAGAGAGCTGAGCCGGAAGGCAAAGCTCTCGATTTACCGGTCGATCTACGTTCCTACCCTCACCTATGGTCTCAAGCTTTGGGTAGTGACCGAAAGAACGAGACCGCGGATACAAGTGGCCGAAATGAGTTTTCTCTGCAGGGTGGCTGGGCTCTCCCTTAGAGACAGGGTGAGAAGCTCTGTCATCGGATAGGGGCTAGAAGTAGACTCGCTGCTCCTCCACATCAATAGGAGTCATATGAGGTGGTTTGGGCATCTAGTTAGGATACCTCCTAGACATCTCCCTGGTGAGGTTTTCCGGGCACGTCCAACTGGGAAGAGACCCAAGGACAGACCCAGGACATGCTGGAGGGATTTTGTCTCTCAGCTGGCGCAAGTAGCCGGGGAGAGGGAAATCTGGGTCTCTCGAGTTAGGCTGCTGCCCCCGCAACCCGACTCTGGATAAGCGGCTGAAAATGAATGGATGAATGGAACATTTTACAACTTTTTATGTTTTTTAGTGATTGAGTTTCTCAATGTTAAAGGCCCAAATTATTCTGTCAATAAACCCTTTTCACAAAAGGAAACTTTCAGCCTAATCCCGTGTTTGTGTTCATGTGTTAGTGTGTTTGTGTTCATGTGTTAGTGTGTTTGTGTTCATGTGTTAGTGTGTTTGTGTTCATGTGTTAGTGTGTTTGTGTTCATGTGTGTTGCTGTGAGCTGATGGTAGTGTTCCACCCCCACTGGTCATCACTCTGACTCAGAAGACAACACTCACAAAGTTTTCCAGAAAAGTGTGGATGAAAACATGTTTCACTCCCATTTGGAAGGATTCAAATTTGTTAACAGCACCTCTAAGGATGCTCCAACGACACACTTCCTTCTGAGAAATCTGCCCAGCAACAGCCGATAAGTCTCTTAAACAAGAGAACCATTTCTGTTTACAGCCTGGGAGCGTTGTTGGTAAATAATCAAGTAAAGACACAAGTGCTTTCTTTTCTGTGCTAGTATGGGTGTTCTCCTTGGTTCTGTTTCATGCTTCAGGGCTTGTAGCTTGTTATTATTGTTCTTTATTCAATAAATATGAGTTATTTTAATGTTTCTGCTATGATGATGGGCCACTATTTGGTTCCAGTCAGAGCAGAAATGAGACGTTATTAGTCACATGAGATAAGTACCCAGTTGTAAGATTATAGTTTATTTAATTAGTATTTGACTGTTTTTTTATTGTTTATGACATGAAAAGGTAAAGTATGAAAATCTGAAAAACAAGTCATTTTCAGGGGTTTTGCATTTATTAATAATAAATATAAATTCTCAGTATAAAAGGATAGCTTAAGAGAAATCTTTTTTTCCACCACAGGAATAAAACGTTGATGATCAGTGAGATGCTGTGACAGCCTGAATGTTCTCCTTGACCTCCATGATCTCCTTCACCCACCTCTGGGACGGATCGACACACGAGTCACGACCTGCCTTCATCGAAAATCTGAAACAAAACAATTGTTTTCATTTTAACTGATCAAATGATGTAGTTTCACTCTTGTTCAACTACTTTTACTTTGGCTTTTCTTTAATGTTAGTAGGTTTGAGTGTGTGATCACAAAAAATAAACTAAATTCACAGCCCAACTCAACAGAGCACTGTGTTGAACTTTTAGAGACACTGACAGGACACCCTGTTTTGGACACAAGTTGTCTGTCCATCTGATGCTTTTCACATTGGCCTCTTTCAGTGGTTTAGAGTAGAAATGGAAGCAGCACACGTCCAGGGGCAGATTTAGCAATTTGGGGGCCCAAGGCGAACACAGACATGGGGCCCCTTACACTAAATTTTCGACAGTCTTGTCTTTAACTGGATTTGCCAAACTCCCCCCTCTTCTGACATGAGTAATTTTCACTTTTTATTAGTCCTCCTCTTATTTCCTGTTTTTCTCTCCCTTTGAGTGCTTTCTTCTTCCTGTCAGTGCTCCTGTGCTTTAGCCTTAATGCGGGCGTACACTGTGCGACTTTTTCACTTTGTTGAGTCGATTTTCCACTCGTGCGAGAATCCACAAGATCGGGGCGAGTTTAGCGCTGAGTGTCGTGTAGTGTACAGGGGGTTACGAGAGGCGATTAACACCACGTGACCAGCTACCGATCGGCAATCGTGAGCTCGCACGGACTTCTGGAGTGCAGGGCCAGCTCTAGGTAATTTGGTGCCCAAGGCGAGACTGCCCATTTGCGCCCTCCCCCCCGTGCCCGCACGGCTCTCACCCAAACCCAAGATCACCCACCCACCACACATTGGAAAAAGCAACTCCACAGTTATTCCTTAGTTACTAATTTTTTATTTTAAATATTCACACAGCAACTCTTTAAAGTCAACAGCCTGAAGAATAAATGTAAGCTTGAAAGATAAGTAACCTGAGAATTTTAGAATAACCAACAACTCAAAATGTTGTGCAAATGTCATGGGGGGGGGGGGGGGGGGGCAAAATCAAAAGCAGCATTAAACTGTGCAATCAAAAGCAAAACTCAAATATCAGTGTCATCATAAAGAAAGTTCTACTTTCCATTTTGTTCAACTGCTGTGGCCAGTCAACAGGATCCATGGGGCCAGCAGCTCATACATGTTCACAGACATCTGTTGAAGCTGATGATGGTGTCTCTTCAGGCTGTTGGATTGGAGCACTGAGTCTGCTGGTGTTGGGTTCTTCTTCTGTGAGAAAATAAACACACACACACACACACACACACACGCACGCACACACACACACACACACACACACACACACACACACACACACACACACACACACACACACACACACACACACACACACACACACACACACACACAAAGCAACTTAACCTTCTGATGCATGAATTAAGAACAGTGCCACTTTCACATTCAGTATTCCTCAGTCATGTGCAGTGATGCTTTTCATTATTTTTAATGTTACTGGACTTTTTATTTTATTGATCTTTTTTTAATCTGTTCTATGAAAACATGAATAAAATGATCAAAAACAGGTGGAAGTGAGCGCATCCATGGGGAATATTTGAAAAAACTTATGTCTCACTCTCAGGTGCTCTTCAGCATCAAATAAATTGTAGAACATGAGGAAGAAGAACCGGTGATCTGAGGCACTCTGAGGATTTCATTTATTAAACAAGGAAACGCCGACGCGTTGCCAGCGGCAGCTGGGGAGTCCCCGCCACGGCCGCGGCGGTGCCGCCAGCCCGATGTGTCAGAAAAAGTTGAAATTTTGCTACACACACACCTAGCGTTCTTCTGATATGCAAATATTAAATTCATATTGTATGCGTTCTTAAAACTTGAATCGAAGTTCAGAAAAAGGCTGCAATCATACTCGAAAAACAGTAAAAAAAAAAAAATCTTACATTCTTCATCATCACAGTGAGACTCAACAGGTGTAGAAGACAGTCCCGCCCCCGTGGTGTCAACAGGTGCCTGTGTGGCTGCAGATAATGTCTCACTGCATCTGGACACGACGATTCAAAAGTAAAAATAATTGGTAAAAGTTATGAAATACTGTATTGTGTATGTAAACAGCTAGCGAGGGTCCGTCCGTGGACCGTGCGTGGCAGGAGAGGCAGTTAGCTAAAATTGTAACTCAAAAAGTTCCTTTGCCAAATTTATAAAGTCTACATACCTCTGCTTTGGGCCCGTTTTTTTTTCTTCCTCCTTCCTTCGCTTTGGGAATGCTGATCCCGATGGTTTAGGTGTTCTTTTCATCGTAAAAGATATCAAAAGTTTATACGCGACGACAACAGGAAGTCCTTCTACAGTGCCACCCATGCACGTGATCTACGGCACCCTTAACGGTCAAATGCATCGGAGCGGTGGCCCAAGCGGGAGCTCGTCATGCAGCCAGATCATCAGAATTTAAATATTGATGTTTTAATTTCATGTCATTTCAGAGGGGAATTTTGAGTATGTAGAGAGTGCATTTCATATTACAAACATAAATTTAATAAACTTTTTTATAATTTTTTTTATTTATTTATTTTTATTTTGCGCCCTGTCCATCAGATCGCGCCCCAGGCGGCCGCCTGTGTTGCCTGTTGGCAAAGCCGGCCCTGTTGGAGTGTTTGATATTTCGCTCGTCCCTCGTGAGGGTATCGCACTGTTGAAGCGGTGCTGCGAGCAGCTGCGACCCAAAATGTATCAGAACCGCTCATAGCGCATGCGCAATCCTGCATCAACACCGCTCCCCGCTATTTCCTTAATAACACATGTTGTTCGTTTTAATTTCTACACGTTTTTTTACTCACAAAGATTGTAAAGAAAGCGTGTTTGTCGCGTTCATGTCCAATTAAACTGATCACAAAACACAGATTTATACATAAATCCCTGTGCGTCCTCCTGCAGCACTCCTGAAGGACAACAGGCAAAACAAGACAAACAAGTCTGACGTGTTGAGTAAAAACTGCTATTTTTAGCATATTTTTAGGTCCGACGTGTTGCTACCAGACGTACAGTGTGAGCAGCAGGTCGCATCTGAGAACTGGGTCGTACAGTGTGAGCGCCTGGCTCGTGAGATCTGCCCTGCGAGGAAGTCGTACAGTTTGAGCTGAAGCTGCGTGCTACGAGTGAAAAAGTCGCACAGTGTACGCCCGGCTTTAGTTTTTTATTTTTCTATTGTCCATTTTCGTCTATGTTTTCCTCCCTTGAAACATTTTCCATTGTCTTTCCTTTCCTTTTGATGTTTACATCGAAAAACGATTTCACTTTTGGAAGGGAAGATAAAAGCTTTTATGAAGCAAGCTGCTTCTTTCTCTTATTGGAGCCACAAGGATAACTCTATTTCATGCTTCATGTTTTGACTATCGCTCTGAGTTTGTTACAAACGCTCCCGCCTCTCTTCTTCTTCTTATTTGTGGTCTTATGGCACCTGGCAAACAACAATTTGATGCATTACCACCACTAACTGGATTGGAGTGGAATGACTACCAATCGCTTCCTGTTTGTGCATCGCCGTATTAATAACCCTCTTATGACCATAATTATAACAGGGCCGCCTGGTATTTTTTAATCTTATGGCTGTAAATTTGTAATAAAAAGTGCAAAGTGTGTGTAACTCTTCTCCTTTTTTCAGAACAACCTCAGCTTTTAGTGTATGGTTTGTATTTAGAATTTATTTCTATTACTATTAGATTAATGTCAAATCAGTCCAAAACATAAATTTCATAATTTATTTCTTTATGCCTGATGCAGCTAAATAAACTGGAATAATCCTTGAAAAGAGTTTATTTATGCAGATTTTTTTCCACGCAATTTAGCAACAACAATATTAGACATTTGCCAGATTTTCCTTATAAATAAATGCAGCAAAACAAAATGGATTTAACTGTTTTTAAAAGAAAGCGGCAAACTCACTTTCATGTGCCAGGATGGTCAGAGAGGAGAAAATCAAGACGCAGGTGGCCAGAATGACGGGGTTCTTCATCGTCATCATCATCTCGACTGTTATCTCTCAGGTCTGTTTGCTCATTCGATGGAGTGTCTTCTGCCTGTCTGCCCTCTGCCTTTATGTGCTGCTTCTCGCATTCATGTGTGTGTGTGTGTGTGTGTGTGTGTGTGTGTGTGTGTTTGTGTGTGTGTGTGTGTGTGTGTGTGTGTGTGTGTGTGTGTGTGTGTGTGTGTGTGTGTGTGTGTGTGTGTGTGTGTGTGTGTGTGTGTGTGTGTGTAAGCATGAGCATTTGTCTGTTTGTGCAGCCTGCAGATACATCGCGGCTTGCAGCATCTCCACCTGTCACTGCTAACCCTACTGATTTATTTTATTTAAGGGTTGAACTAAAAATGATGAATCGTGCAAAACGTCAAACATCAGGTACTGAACGAGTTTTATTAGTTTTTTTTTGCAAACGCTTAAATTCATGCTGAGAAATTTGGACACTAACCTGTCAAACAAAAATCATTTAAAACCATCTGATCTTAAAACCACTACCTGTCTGGTGGTGCTGTAATTAAACATTTAATTAAAAATGTATTAAATTTCTTTGGTAACATTTAAAGTAATAAATGACCAGGTGGTGTGTGTGTGTGGGGGGGGGGGGGGGATAAGTCCCCCAAAAAATGATTGTACAGTTGTACCTCTTTTTATATTCAGATTCATGTATTTATAGAGAGCCTAGGTCTCCTTCCTTTACAGTCGGCTCACGGGTCCCTGAGGAACAAAAAAGTGAATACAAGTCAACGGGGCTAAAAATGCTGTTTTCTAATCCGCTTTGCCTTACACCCTGGATCGCACACATGTTTTACTGCAATTTACAAGACAAGTAATGATGGTTATTTCGACCACGCCTGTCATGCATGAGTATAAACTAGAAATCGGCACGTTGCATATGTGACGTCACCACATAATCTCCTCTCCCCTAGCGTAGCTGCTACTTACCAAATGACCAGATTTATGGTGGTTCTTTCCTCCTGTGGGAAGTTTGCTGAACTTACAGCCATTTTCCCTCAGTTTTCTCCGTGTCTAGTTCAACGACGTCCCTTTCATGAAGCACATTTTTAGTTCTGGACTTATTTTCACACAAAACCTTAAATAATGTTTCCCCCTGTTAGAAAATAAGCGAGTTCTTGGTATCAAAAAGCTTCTTTAAAATTCACGGACATCATCTGTGAAACCCATGGTACATAGGTGGAATTAGAAAAAAGCCTTTTTAGCCCCGTTCACTTGCATCTATTTTTTTGTTCTTCCAGGGATCCATAGTCTGGAAATAGGTGGGCGTGACATAGGCTCCCTATAGTCATTCAACAGCCTGTGAGAGACAGAATTTAACATGCTACTCAGACCAACCAGAATAAATAAACACTGCATGTCATCCAAAGACGCTGTTCAGTCTTGATAGTTTTTTTTTCTGCATTTTATGTCCCTATTGAGAGGACTGTGTGTGAGTCCTCTGTAAGGCCGCCTGCTGTGCTGTTATCTCTGGAATGTGGTAACCGTAGGAGATGAGTCTGTATGTCTGTAACTTGAGAAGGCCCGCCTTCTCTGTCCTGTTTGTCAATAAAACCCCTGGGAAACTGAGGAGTGGGAGAGAGACGTGGGGGCAGCTCCAGAGGGGGTTATCCCTGCGTCTTCTCTCCACTGTTTGGCACTTGGTGTACAATGAAATCCTCTTTGCGTATGTGTGTTTATTTCAGGTTAAAGGGTCATGGACAAATTACGAATAACCAATCTAATTCCTCTGCGTGCGTCTTCCTTTAAGGTAATATGGGATGAATGAAAAATTACCTATCATGTGGTGCCGAAACCCGGGATGGCAGAGCCGTTGGTGGGAAGCTGTCTTCGGGGAGCCGTGCAGGCGCCGCTTACCTGATCAAAGCCCGGGGAACTAAAATTGTTTCACCAGCCGGCTTTTTTAGCCCCGCAGGCAGATTCCCATTTATGCTTTCACCTTCCTGAACTCAGGACAAATTTACCACGCAGAGGAGAGTAAGTACCTCATTATTTTGCACCTTTTTTCTTAACCACTGGCAGTGTGGTTTTAAGCTGATTGTGGTGACTGACATTCACACCCGAAAAGACGTTTTCGTGTCCAGCTAGGGGTTGCACAGGTGAACCGTAAGGGTTGCACGGAACGTGAGCCGGGGCTGTAGTCCTGGCCTTGGGATTAGGAGGTTGTAATTAGTCTGTGTCTGCGCACACAGGAGTCCCGCAGTGCTGTGGGTGGTAATTACAGGTGAATGTGCAGGAGTGCCTAAAACCATTACTAAACCAGCGCTGCGTTAAAGCGGCCAACCGCAGTGGGCACAGGCACACGCTTCTTTTTTGCAGCTGCCAACAGGAAGGTTTTGACAGATTCTGTTTAACTCTGTCTGCATGGAAGTGCATTGGGAAGTTCTCTCAGCGAGTCTTGGTGTGCGCATCCAACTCGTCTTGGGTTTAGTGACCATGTATGTGAAATATATACTGGCTTGGGTAGATGATGGCAACCTGCCTGCGGCACTGCAATGAGAAGTGATGTGTAGCCACAGTAAAGCGGATAAGCAAATATATACACGCAGCACAGAGTCCATGTGCTGGTGTCGAGTGGAGAGGCTTGTTGCTAAAAATCACACTGCTGCTGGGATTGTTTAAATATTTTATGGTGCGTCGAAGGTACACTAAAAGTAATCACCGCTACATTTGGCCAAAGTATCCTAAGTCGGTCTAAATTCGGCCTTGCTGTGTGTTATTCGTAATTTGTTGTGCATCTGGTATCGGGGCTGCGTCCCATTTCTGATCGGGTTTGTTACTTCTGGTTAAGGAGATCTTTGTGGTCCTGTGAAGTGTTGATGGTATCTGAACATTGGTGTCGGTTGTCCCAGTGTGGACGTCGCATTTATTGTGGTTTGAAATCTGTGCTGAAGTGCTAAAAAACCCGGCTGGGAGCGTTGTTTCGGCTGCCGATTCATTGCGTCTCAGTGTGTGTGATAAAACCTGCAGGTTCGGTGTTGTCCTATCCTGTCCTGTTCATTCTGTTCTGTGCATGTATGAGAAAGTATGAATGTAGAGGTACTGGAAAAAAGAAACAAGATTGTTTGACTAAAGTTCTGGGATGGTGTGTTCCGGTTGAAGTGTATTGGTTGCCGTTTCATTGGTTGGTTCGGCTGCTGTCTTGTTGCATTCGAGTGTGTGTGTGTTGATTGAGGTGGGTCGGCTACCGTCTCGTTGTGGCCGTGTGCGTGTGAGCCACAAGCTCTGAGTGTGTGAGAAAGTTTGGCTGAAGAAAGGAAAAAAAATAAGCAAGTGTGAGATTGTTTGGCTAAAGTTTGGAGGATTTTGAGCTTGTTTCTGGTAAGGGAGTGTGTGTGGAGGTGTGCGTGAATCGGGGACTTTGAGAGTATTACATCGTGTGTGTGTGTGTGTCCCCGGCCAAAAGCTCTGAGTGTGTGGAAGACAGGATCGGATGAGTGAGTGAGTACCTTAATTAAATTGCACCCTTTCTAATAACTGGTTGACAGTGTGGTGTAGCATTATGGATTTATGCTCTTTTATGAAAGAGAAACCATGCTACGTATTAATTCGGAATATTAATTTTAATAAATCAATAACCAAATTTTATATTGTTCAGAAGACTCAAAGGTTGTTTTCATCGATAAACTGACGATAATATCTGAGTGTCTGTGTTTCAGTTCAATGAGGAAACCAGTTTCACAATTAAAAGTTTTAATTCATCATATTAAACTAATGATTTTGAAATTGACAAACAGGAAATACAATCAACATTGGTAACTTTGTGGGACAATCTTTTTAACAGTTGATATGCTGTTCTGGCTCAAATAGACCTTCTGATGAATTTATGAAGATTGAGAATGTTGTGACATGAATGCGTGTGTGAGTCTGATTTTGCTTCAGGAAGAACAGGTGTCTGAGTGAAGTGATGGTTTGGATAAACTTAGGTCTTATCAGAGAACTGCATCAAACGCTAAAACCCGTGCTCTGTCTCACCGAACTCTTGTGGACCCTCTTTCGGATCCGGGCCGTGGAGGATGTTGTGGTTCATCCAGATGACACCGGCGGCTGACAGGAGACGTAGGTGTCGAACGGAACCGGTCCAGAGTTGCCCTCGGTACACGTGGATGGTAGAGCGTTTTATCGATGCGCTTTCTTAAGTTAATTCACTCAGAAATCAAAAGACTCGGTAATGAGTCTTCGTTAGAAGTCGCGATTCAGCTATTCTGCCTGGCTTGGCAGAAACAGCGTGAAAGGGGGGAAGAACGAGCCAACAGGCTCTGCCCCCCCTTTGGTTTTCAGGTCTGTTCTCTCTCGTTGTCCAACACGAACTGAATCATAAGACTGAAAACTTACCAAAAACCTTTCTCTTCTCAAAGCAAAACCTGTGCGTCATCAAATGTGTCTGGAGTTTACTGTGGGAAGGTGTGTGTGGGTGTGTGTGAATGTTTGTGTGCTTGAGTGTGAAGGTCAGTACCAAACATTCTCAACACTATCTAATTATGGATTCATTAAGCCATTATAATTACCCCAAAGCATAAGAACCATTCATTTGATTAAACACATTTATAATGAGCAAAATGATAATGGTTATTTTAACATTAAAATCAAGAAAAAGAAGTTTAAACTTTATGTTTTGACTTGGTCTGGGTACAACTCATGTAAACACATCTTCTGGTAGACTGCAGGTGGCTGATGTTATGGTTTCCTCCCAGACTCGCTGGCGTTCAGGACTTAATCTGTGGGTGAAAGTTCTCAATGACCCAGCTTTGACCTAGCTGCGTCCAGCACCACCTTTGTGATAGAAAACCCATATTTCCTCACGTTACAGTCCCCCCTTTTTGTGACGACATGGTGGTCAAGCAGAGGCCACCTGACGTCACAACCACAATAACGTGATGTACTCGTGAAGGTAGACATCCCAGATGAAGGCAGGAACGATGAAGCGTCACCACAGGTCTCGTGTAGAAGGGAGTCTATCCTGATCAGATGATTAAGGCCAAAACTGTTGCAATCATTGTAAAGTAATCCACTTAGGGAATCTTGAAAGCAGAGCTATTTCAATAGCAGTTAATTTTCATCAGCAATAATGCAAAGGTATTCAAAGGATAAGCAGCTCGTATGCCACACGGAGCTGGGCAGGTGATGTATTCCCCAGGCGTAGTCCAGGCGAAGTCCAGCGCAGACCTCGACCCATCTCGAACCACGACCGAAGCCCCATGCGACAGGAAACCAGCTGAAGGATGGTGAAGATGACCCCTCTGATGGGATGTAGTCCATACGAGCTCGGAGAAGGAGACAAAGTGAGACAGCCCACACGATAGATAGCATTTGATGCAAATCAAAGAAATCAATCAAAACCTATCTATGGGTGCCTCTGGGAAAATGTGGATGCCTTTTGTGAATTATCTAAAGAAGAAATGTTCTGCACCCTGTTCTACATGTCATGTAAAAACGTGATGCAGTGAAAACACAAATAAAAGAAAGTAAATCCTAACTGATATGTGAAACTCAGCAGGCTGCATTAATTAAAGGCATATATATAAAAGAAATAATCATGAAAATGAAGGGCAAATTGGCTTGTGGCCCTTTAAGGGAAATAGTAACAAAATAAAATCAAATTTGTAATCAAATATAAACATGCTACACAAAGCACTAATAAAAAGATAGAGATGTAAATCAGTTCTAAAAATGTAAATCAGTAGGTTAGTAATCCCTAAAAATGTGAGTTAGTAACAGGACCCTGGCTGGAGGCAGGTAACCTGAAAAAAAAAACCAAAGGATATCACATTTGTTAAAAATTCATCCCACAAACGAGAGAATTTGTAACGGTCCACCAGTCAGTGGAAAAGAATCCGGTCAGAATAGAGTTGGTCAGAATAGAGTTTTGAATCTGGTATTGCGGACCCACAGAGACACGAGTTTGGACGTATCTGTGGGAGCAGGCTCATAAGCGATTTGGTTATCAAACTGTTTGTATCTTGTGTTACGAACCCACAGGGAAACTTGTTTGAATTTACCTGAGGGTTCCGTACGGAACTGGAGCGAAGCTGATGGTTTAACTATTAGATCAGAACCTGATTTTACCTGCTCAAAGTTGGGTTGCAGCTTTACGGAGGCGACTTTGTTGTGATCAGAAATAGTAGTGAACTGGAAATGCGAAACCGATGCTCGCAAAGCAGGAGGAGGCTCTCCACCCCCCTTTTGTTTCTCAAACTTATGCCGTGTCTGTGAGACAGGAGAAGCATAACAAAGAACAGTTCTTAAGCTCTTAAAAGCTCTGTTACCAAGAAGATGCACATTGTCACCTGAATCGTGCTGAAAGAGTAGGTGTTCAGATGTCCAAAGACCCGGAGGTGTTGGACGTGGAGGTTCTGAAAAGGAGTGATCCAAGGATGGTTGTGTCACGGGTGTCAAAGCAAATCTAGCCATGTTTAGAATCAGATACAGACATGATGCTAGCTTTAGGAACATGGTCTGTCCTGAAAACTGAAGCCAAGAATACTTTTTTCCCAAGAATGATGGAGGTTCCCACACAGAATCAGAAAAACCCGGTTTAACCAGAGTAGTTACAGACTGACTAGAATTCCGCCCCGTAGAAGGTGCAGCACCTAACTCCGGGTCGGAGGTCAATGTCGTCAGCTGAATTGGTGGAAGGTCAGTGTCGATTTCTGCAATGACCCGCCCGCTCGGAGGAGGGTTTCCCCCAAACAGCCTGAAGTCCGCAACGGAAAACTCAGTGCCACTCGGCACCCCCCTTTTGTCAGGAGGGGCCCCGAGCAGAGCATCACTGCCCGCACCTACACCTCCCGGACCGGGTGGTCTTCCCGAGCCCGTGAGAGAGGTGTGCGCTGCAACCGCCGAGCCTCCTTCAATATCGCCACTGACCACTTGACTACTGGAACCTGCAGGGTTTTCTGCGTCGTCGTGGTCACCTGTAAGAGAAATCACAGGAAAGAGAGCACAGAGGCCCGAGACTAAGTCACACCCCTGTGAAAGGAGAAAGGAATTGGCCACCGTATTAGCAGAGGTCACAAACTGAGAAATGACAAGGTCATTCACATAAAGGTCAAGATGTCCGGGCACAAACCCCTTAAATGGCATTGTAGCTCCGTCCGGAGGCCACAAGTGTTTCACGGCGGCTGACGTTTCCATCACGCCCCGATAAAGAAGCTGGTTTGTGCATGAGGCGGACTGACGAGTAAAACAGACCTCTGACTGAAGCGGTGGGTCACAGCCTGAAGATTTCACACCCATGCTGGAGGGATGTTCAGCCTTTAACATGGATGACAGAGGAGAAGCATTAGGAACCAAAGGGTTAAGCACAACCTGTTTGTCAGAGAGGTTAACCATAGGCTCAAGAGATTTATTCAGCTTAAAAGTAGCAGAGAAAGTGTTGTTTATTTCAAACCTTGATGTTTGTAACGGTTTTCAGGTTTTGCTTTATTGACTAAATAGATGAATATGGACGTTGGGCGCCAGTCAGGTCTCCCTCCTGACACATGGGATAAAATAACAAAACAAAAAACAGGCGTACAAGTTGCAATGGTGAATGAACATAAAATCTCCCGTTACACAAGGAAATATGTTACTAGACATACACCCTTACATTAAGTTGTCTGACCAAAAAAATGAAATGAATGGAGGTAATAGTCCAGAGGAAAATCAGGTTTGAGCAATTTCACAGATGCGGTTTATTTAGCTGAATTGTCCATTATGGAGGAGAGGTGCTTGCAGGTGAGTGCAGAATTTTACCCTTGTGTTGGAAAAGCTATAAACAAACAAAGAAATTACACTTATAATATCATTTTCTACTATTTACATATATACACAAAATTTTCAAATAAACTTACTTGACAGGGGTCGTTTAACAAATGAGAGTGATGAGAAGTTTGAAACACACGTTCTCACTACAAAGGAAATAATTTTCTTTTAATAATCGATTCCATTTTCATCCTGTCATTGAGCAAACCCAAATTCTGAGTTTAGTTTTCTTTTTAACTCACGTTTTAGTAGATCGTTTGCTTGACGTAAGGATCTCTTCAATGGGCAATCCGATTAAGCAATCCCCCTTTAAAAGAATTTTCAGATGAGTTTTGGCTTCATTTTCCTTTTCTCGCTACGGTCAGTAGGAACTTACATCAGTGGTCAAGTAGCGATGAATATGGTGCGTCCAGGGTCTCTTCCAGATCTGTCTCAATCCTTGAGGGATTAACGGCCTCTTTGATTAAAAAACAGCCTGTTTACTCAGTAGAAATCACTGTGCGCCTGTGTTCACGTCACTCTGTTCACAGGTGGAGAGAAAGTCTGTGGAGCTTGAAGGCACTTTCTATTTTTTTCCTGTTTAGGGTGCGGCAGCCAGCTGCACACAGGTGCAGCAGATTTATAATCAAGAAGAAAAAAAAAGTGAGAGGAGCAGTGGAGTGCTTAGCTCCATATTGTCATGACAATTTCAGATTGTTACATCCCCCCCCCCCCTTATGAATACCAGCATGGTAGGTGGAAAATTCATAATACCATGTCTGTACATTTTGATTCGGTTTTGATTTAAATTTTTTATTTTATTCTTTTTTCCATTAAGATTTTTGATCAATGGGAGGAAATCCAGTGAAATCTTCCTCATCACTGTCTTCTTGAAAAATCTTAATGTTTTTTTGTTTCTGTAGCCTGTCCCATTCTCTTGCCGTAGGATAACAAGGTTTCATTTGCGATACATGGATTATTCTATGGTCTTCTCCAGTATCTTCCAGCACGATTTCATAATTTACAGGACCAGTCTGTTTGATGACTCGATATGGTCCTTTCCATCAAGGTGCAAGTTTTGCAGTGAATGATTTATCAGCCTTTGATAAATGATGCGTGCGTATCCAGACACGATCTTGGTCGGAGTACGTGTCATCACGGTGTCTTTTGTCATAGTGTCTTTTCTGGCTCTGTTTCGCTTTTTCCAGGTGATCTGTTGCAAATTTTTGCAGTTCAGCCAAGTGTTTGCTTGTAGAATAGGCAGCAGTATCAGGATTACTCAGATGTGGGTTGAGTTCAGCATCTAGAGGTCCTCGGAGATGGCGTCCAGTATTCAGTTCGGCTGGAGTGATTCCAGTGGATTCATGAACGGCGGTGTTTATGGCAAAACGGAATTCGGGTAAGAATCTGTCCCACGTTTTGTGTTTTGCATCTACATAAGAGGCCAACATGGTTTTAATGTTGCGATTGACTCTTTCCGTCAAATTCGTTTGTGGGTGATATGCAGAAGTTCTTTTAGGTATCATGTTCAATTTTTTACAAAGTTCATCATAAAGAGAAGAAACAAATTGAGGTCCTTGATCAGAGAGTATGTATGTAGGTACACCCCAGCGAGTCAATATTTCCTTTATTAAATGTTGTCCTACAACTTCAGCTGTGGCTTTGCGTAAAGGAAACATTTCGACCCACCGGCTGTAATAGTCAACAAATACTAGCAAGTATATGTTACCATTGTTGCTGCGAGGAAAGGGGCCCATGAGATCTACTCCGAGCATTTCCCATGGTTTACTTATGGTGGGCTGTTGAAGCTTACCAGTAGGCTTTCTGGTTTCGGGTTTGCATACTTGACAAATTTGGCAACAGCGCACATAGTCTCTGACATCTAAACTCATTTTTGGCCAAAAGACAAGAGCTTGCAGTCTTTTATAAGTTTTATATCTGCCTAAATGTCCTGATAAGGGATCATTATGGTAGTGGTATAGAAGTTGTGATCGGAGAGAAGGCGGTATGTAGACTTGATAAGTGGTTTTGTGAGGCAGTTTAACCACTCGGTAAACCTTGTCTTCCAATACTGTATATGTGATTACTTGACTCTCCTTTATTTCACCTTTTTCCATTATTTCAGTGTATAATTTTTGGGCAAAGGGGTCTGTTTGTTGTTCTCTCCAGATGTTTTCATCTGTAATTTGCAAAGGATCAGATGTGTCTGTTTTTGATCTCAGTACAACAGCACAAGAGGAAAAAGAATGTTCTGAGTCCATCAGTGGAGCTCGTGAAAGGGCATCCGGCACTGTGTTGTATCTCCCTTTCCTGTATTCCACAGTGAAAGTGAATTCTTGTAGACGTAGGGCCCATCGGATTAATCTGGTGCTTGGTTTTTGTGTCACGGTCTGAGGTATTTCCCTGCTGTCACTCCCTGTCTTTTGAGTTTCCCTCTGCAGGTGGGCGTGTCTGGAGGTGACCAAGCTGCAGCAGATCTGCTCATCAGCTGGCCAGGGGTATTTAAGCAGCTGGGAGACTCCTACACTTCGCTGGATGATTACTCTACCTGGGTACCTTCTAACAGCCACTTGTGAAATTTATTCGAGCTCTGTAAACTCTTGAGAATTAGATTTGTTTTTGGATTTTGGATTTTTTGAGATTTGATGTGTTTTTGGATTTTGGATTTTTGCCTTTGTGACCTCCTGCTCTTGTTCCCAGACAAACCTACACACTCATCTCTGACTGGCAGAACTCTGGAGCCCACACCATTTGGATCTCCAACTCCGCTCGTCTCTCAGCCTCTCCCCTGGCCAGACCCGCCTCCAGCTGCCCACCTAACCTCCCTGGACCTTCCCAAGCTCAGCTCCCTCCACGTCTCTTTTCTGGATCTCAGTCCCTGCTACCCAGACCGGACCACTCCTCCCTCAAACCAGTTCCCACCTCTCCAGACCGTAAGTCCTCCACATAAGCCTGATTCCCTGTTCCATCCGCAAATTGGATCTAACTCCGATCTGTCCACAGTTTTTCCCGCACCAGCTTCCTCGTGCAAGAACTCAGCTACGTTTACGCTGCTTCCTTGGTTTCCCTTTTAAATAAATTCTTATTTAAAACATTTTACACCGTCTCAGATCTGATTCTGTATGTCGTGGGTTAGATTCCTTCACCACAACATGACAGAATCATCCAGCCATTCCTCTAACCTCAGTACAGAATCAGTTCCCTCTGTCGTTTCCGCCACCCTAGCTCAGCACAGTGATTCACTCCAAGCTCTGTCTGATCAACTCTCCCACACTAACCACACCTTGTTTGAAGTAGGGACGATGGTAAAGGAATTAAGCCACAGACTCACCTCCCCGGAGCAAGCCTCATCCCCCGCTCAGAGTCTGCCCGGACCCGTTCTTCCTGCACCATCCAGTCTGCCCAGCTTCCGGGTCGCTACCTCTCCTCCACCGGAGACGTTTGACGGCAACCGGGAGGTTTGTCGAGGTTTTCTCCTCCAATGCCAGCTGGCTTTCCAGCGATCTCCGGAGTCTTTTTACACCGATGAAATTAAGATCTCCTACATCATCGGTCTTCTACGAGGTAAGGCACTCCGGTGGGCGGAGGCAAAAAGCCGGAACCCGTACTTCCTTAAGAGTCCGTTGGATGAGTTTCTGGCGGATTTTAAAATGACTTTTGACAAACCTGAGTCAGCGGCTGAAGTGGCCAGACAGATTTGGAGCTTACGTCAAGGGAAGCTCTCAATCGCGGACTTTGCCATAGAGTTTCGGACCCTAGCCGCCACTTCCACCCTCGATGAAGCCTCACTTAAGGGGGCGTTCACCCAGGCTCTTAACGAGCAGCTTCAGGATCAACTTGCTTTCTGCCAGGAACCACCTGATCTCGAGAGCCTTATCGCACTGTGCAGTAGGATGGAGAAGAGACATAAGGTACGCCAAAGAGGTAACAACTTCCCCTTACCTTCTCGCCTTAACTGTCCGCAAAATGTGTATCCAGCAGCTCCAGCTCCGCCCCCCAGTGAGCCCATGCAGATTGGTCGAGCTAAATTAACCCAAGAGGAGAGAAACAAGCGCATGAGTTCAGGGGCGTGTTTGTATTGCGGCATGTCTGGACATTTTGTGGCCAACTGCCCCAAGCAGTTAAACTCCAGGTCCCATCAGTAGCCCCGAGAGTACTGGTGGGAGGTTATCGGTCAGATTCAAACTCTCGGTGTTTGCTGGAATGTTCTCTGTCACATAATCACATTACTCTTCCCTCTCTCCTATTAGTTGACTCTGGCTGTGAATTAAATCTTCTTGACCAACAGCTAGTGGAGCAACTCCTGGTTACCACTTTCCCTCTACAAACACCCTACCGTGTATCCTCTCTGGACGGAGGCTCCCTCACCTCTATCACTCACAAGACTGCACCCATCCGCCTTATGACGTCAGGTAACCACAGTGAAGAACTCACCTTTTTTGTATTTCCTTCCCCTCAGTCTCCTGTGGTCCTGGGTCATCCCTGGCTTAAGAACCATAACCCCCGTATTAACTGGGTCACAAACCAAGTGGAGATGTGGAGCAATAACTGTCATTTAACCTGTTTGGGACCAGCCCGTTCTAGTTCCGAGCCTCGAGCCCTGAAGACCACACCACCCGACCTCACCGGGGTTCCGCCTGAATATCACGACCTCCAGCAGGTATTTTCTAAACATAAAGCATCCTCATTACCACCTCACCGCCCTTACGATTGTGCTATAGATCTTCTCCCTGCAGCACCTCTTCCCTCTAGCCGTCTCTACAGCATCTCCAAGCCTGAACGTGAAAGTATGGAAAAGTACATCTCCGAGTCCCTGGCATCCGGCATAATTCGGCCTTCCACCTCTCCTCTGGGTGCTGGCTTCTTCTTTGTCTCCAAGAAGGACGGCACCCTGAGGCCTTGCATCGACTACCGCGGTTTAAACCAAATCACGGTGAGAAACAAGTATCCATTACCCTTACTGTCATCCACTTTTGAACCCATACAAGATGCGACCATATTCACTAAGCTGGATCTTAGAAATGCTTACCATCTGGTTCGCATCAGAGAGGGAGATGAGTGGAAGACGGCTTTCAAAACACCAATAGGACATTTTGAGTATTTAGTCATGCCTTTTGGCCTCACGAACGCACCTGCCGTTTTTCAGAACCTGGTCAACACTGTTTTGAGTGACTACCTGAACAAGTTTGTCACAGTATATCTGGATGACATTTTGATTTTTTCGAGGACCCCCGAGGAACACACTGGTCATGTCCGAGCCGTTCTCCAACGCCTACTCGAGAATCGGCTCTACGTTAAGGCGGAGAAATGCGAGTTTCATGCCCCATCTGTTAAGTTTCTGGGTTTCGTACTGGAGAGTGGAAGGCTGGGACCTGACCCCGAAAAGGTGCAGGCAGTTAAAGACTGGCCAACTCCTTCCACACGCAAACAGCTACAGAGATTTTTGGGTTTCGCAAATTTCTATCGTCGGTTTATTAAAGGGTACAGCCAGATAGCCGCCCCTTTAACACAACTAACCTCAGTTAAGAGGCCTTTCATTTGGGATGCTGAAGCCTCCAGGAGTTTCTGTGACTTAAAGGAGAGGTTCATTCAGGCCCCTATTCTCACCCGTCCAGACCCTGCAAAGCAGTTTACTCTCGAGGTTGACGCCTCGGACACTGGAGTCGGGGCTGTGCTTTCTCAAACCTCCCCCACAGATCACCGCCTCCATCCCTGCGCCTTCTTCTCACGGCGCCTTTCCCCTGCCGAGAGAAATTACGATGTGGGAGATCGTGAGCTCCTAGCTGTGAAACTCGCCTTGGAGGAGTGGAGGCACTGGCTGGAGGGAGCTGAGCACCCCATTGTGATATGGACGGATCATAAACATCTCTCCTACCTCAAAGAAGCTAAGAGACTCAACCCACGTCAATCCAGGTGGGCCCTGTTCTTCTCACGTTTTCACTTTATCATTTCCTACAGACCAGGCAACAAGAACATCAAGCCCGACGCTCTCTCACGACAGTTCTCGGTGAATTCGGATCCCGAGCCCACTACCATCATACCACCGGATTGTGTCCTGGGAGCTGTTACCTGGGAGATACGGGATCAGGTGCTCGAGGCTCAAAAGAACTACCCCTGTCCCAATCAGGTACCCAACCGCACCCTGTTTGTTCCGCCTTCCGTCAGGCATAAGGTGATTAACTGGGCCCACACCGCCAAGTTTTCTGTCCACCCTGGTATCAGTCGTACCGTAGCCTTAATCCGGAGGTCCTTCTGGTGGCCAACAATGTTTAAGGATGTCAAGGAGTACGTTTCCGCCTGCCAAACCTGTGCCCGCAACAAGGGAAGTAACCAACCCCCTTTTGGACTATTACATCCGCTACCCATTCCCTCCAGGCCCTGGTCCCATATTGCACTAGACTTTGTCACCGGTCTTCCCCCTTCTCGAGGCTTTACGGTTATTTTGACCATTATCGACCGTTTCTCCAAGGCTTGTCACCTAGTGCCGCTAAAGGCTCTACCTTCTGCCGCTGACACTGCCACTCTGCTTGTTAAGCATGTTTTTAGGCTCCATGGCATTCCTGCGGAGATACTTTCTGACCGCGGCCCTCAGTTTATCTCAAGGGTGTGGAGGGACTTCGCCACCTGCTTAGGAGCTAAGGTGGCGCTAACATCTGGTTTTCATCCGCAGTCGAATGGCCAATGCGAGAGACTAAATCAGGAGGTAGAAGCCATGCTCCGCTGTCTGTGTTCTTCTAGCCCTTCCAGTTGGAGTACCCACCTTCCTTGGATCGAGTACGCCCATAACGCCCATGTCTCCTCCGCCACTGGACTATCTCCCTTCGAGGCCTCGACAGGTATTCAACCCAGTTGGTTCCCTTCTGTATTTCCCACCACAGTTTCCTCCGTTCCTCAGTTCCTGAAGGGGGCCCGACGGGTTTGGGCGGCCACGCAACAGGCCCTACAGAGGACTGCAGAACGCAACCGGCGTCTGGCCGACCGGCACCGGCGTCCTGCCCCAGACTATGCGCCTGGACAGCGCGTCTGGCTCTCCACCAGAGACATCAGATTAAAGGACCACTGCAGAAAACTTTCCCCCACATTCATCGGTCCCTACACGATTTCTGCTGTCGTCAACCCGTCCTCCGTCCGCTTGGATCTGCCGTCCCACATGAAGATCCACCCCGTTTTTCATGTCTCCCTCCTTAAGCCTGTCATCTCCAGTTCCCTGTGCCCTCCTGTCGACCCTCCGCCTCCTGTGCGTCTCGCTGACGGGGGCCTCGGTTACCGTGTCCAGCGCCTTCTGGATGTGCGACCTCGTGGCCGAGGTTTCCAGTACCTGGTCGAGTGGGAGGGTTATGGCCCGGAACATCGGCAGTGGGTCCCGAGGTCATGGATCGATGACCCCTCTCTCATTCGGGATTTCGAGTTGGCCCGCTCCTCCTCCTCCTCCTCCTCCTCTGCTCGGCCGCCGGGTGGCGTCCCTTGAGGGGGGGGTACTGTCACGGTCTGAGGTATTTCCCTGCTGTCACTCCCTGTCTTTTGAGTTTCCCTCTGCAGGTGGGCGTGTCTGGAGGTGACCAAGCTGCAGCAGATCTGCTCATCAGCTGGCCAGGGGTATTTAAGCAGCTGGGAGACTCCTACACTTCGCTGGATGATTACTCTACCTGGGTACCTTCTAACAGCCACTTGTGAAATTTATTCGAGCTCTGTAAACTCTTGAGAATTAGATTTGTTTTTGGATTTTGGATTTTTTGAGATTTGATGTGTTTTTGGATTTTGGATTTTTGCCTTTGTGACCTCCTGCTCTTGTTCCCAGACAAACCTACACACTCATCTCTGACTGGCAGAACTCTGGAGCCCACACCATTTGGATCTCCAACTCCGCTCGTCTCTCAGCCTCTCCCCTGGCCAGACCCGCCTCCAGCTGCCCACCTAACCTCCCTGGACCTTCCCAAGCTCAGCTCCCTCCACGTCTCTTTTCTGGATCTCAGTCCCTGCTACCCAGACCGGACCACTCCTCCCTCAAACCAGTTCCCACCTCTCCAGACCGTAAGTCCTCCACATAAGCCTGATTCCCTGTTCCATCCGCAAATTGGATCTAACTCCGATCTGTCCACAGTTTTTCCCGCACCAGCTTCCTCGTGCAAGAACTCAGCTACGTTTACGCTGCTTCCTTGGTTTCCCTTTTAAATAAATTCTTATTTAAAACATTTTACACCGTCTCAGATCTGATTCTGTATGTCGTGGGTTAGATTCCTTCACCACAACATGACATTTTGTGTTTTGAAAACCCAGATTAATGAAGAATGGTCGGTTACTACAGTAAATGGTTTTCCTTCCAGGTAATATCTCCATTTTTCTAATGCCCATAACACAGCGAGACATTCCTGTTCTGTCGTAGAGTAATTTCTTTCTGCTTTGTTTAGAGTTCGACTGGCAAAGGCGAGAACTTGCTCCGTACCTAACCCAGTTTGTTGGGCTAAGACTGCTCCAAGACCTACATCACTGGCATCTGTGTACACAATGAAAGGTAAGTTGAAATTTGGATGTCCTAATACAGGAGGAGAGGTAAGCAGTTGTTTAATAGTTTCGAAAGATGTTTGACATTGAGGAGTCCAATTGAATTTTTCTCCTTTTCTTTTCAGTGCATTCAATGGTTCAGTGAGGTGAGAAAATCCAGGTACAAAGCGGTGGTACCATCCCGCCATTCCAAGAAACCTTTGCAACTGTTTGAGGTTCGTTGGAACAGGGAAGTCTTGTACAGCATTGCTCTTTTCTTCATCCACAGTTATCCCTTCTGAAGAAACAGTGTGCCCAAGAAACTTCAGGTGTGTACGGAAAAACTGACTTTTGTCCATGTTCACAGTTAAGTTAGCTTCACGTAGTTTATCCAATACAGCTTGAATATCCTGTTGATGTTGTGTATGGGAGGAAGAGTAAATGATGATATCATCAAGATATACAAAACATTTTTTTCCTTTGAGTTCTCCAAGGACGATTTCCATCAACCTTTGGAAAGTAGCTGGTGCGTTCTTCAATCCAAAGGGCATTACTTTGAATTGGTATAATCCAATGGGGCATACAAAAGCAGTTTTCTCTTTGTCTGTGGGGTTCATTTTGACTTGCCAATATCCACTATTGAGGTCTAAGGTGGTGAATATGGTTGCTCCAGCGAGAGATTCTAGGATTTCTTGTATGTTTGGTAGTGGGTACGAGTCTGTGTGGGTAGCAGCGTTGAGTTTGCGGTAGTCTACACAGAAACGTAGTTTAGGGTCATTTTTTTTTTGGTACCAGTACAACTGGGGCAGCATATGAGGAAGTAGAAGGCTCAATGATTCCTTGTTCCAGCATTTCAGATACATGTTCCTTTATTATTTGCAGTTTTATGGGCGAGACTCTGTATGGTTTTTGTTTTATGGGTACATCGTTAGACAAGTAGATTTTGTGTGTGAGTACATCCGTACATCCCAATGAGTTTGAACACACATCCGAATTTGTTTCCAATTGCCAATGTAATGAACTTTTTCCAAAATCGTCAAGGTGTGCTTTGTCAATGATGTTTTGGAAAAGATGTTTATTCAATGGAACAGCTGGTGAATGAGCTGGGTTTATTGCAGTGAAAAGAGCAAGTTGGGGTTGGCTGATTGATGAGTTCTGCCCAAATGCATACTGTTGTTCTGGTTCCGACTTAAACCAATATTTAAGTTCTGCTACATTCAGTTGTAATCCTGAGAGAGAGATAAAGTCTAGGCCAAGGACTGCTGAATAAACAAGACTGTGTGCTGGTAGAATAACACAAGGTAATGTGATTACTTGAGTCTTCACTGTAATGGTCAAGTCGCTCCATCCAAGTGGTTGTTGACTTCTACCATCGGCCAAGTATAGGGGTCCTCTTTCCCAAGAGATCATGTTTTTGTTTATTTTTGACCATACCTTCTCATTGATGAGGGTGTATGAAGAACCAGTGTCGAGAATTCCTGTTCCTTTCCAAGATCCAATGTTTAATGATACCAATAGCTGTGATGGTAATGGGCTGCTATAGGTAGAAACGGTAGTATGGGTTTCTGGAGGTCCAAAGGTAATAGGAATTCCTGTAGTCATCGGTTGAGTCACTTGATTTTCAGAGATAGATGGTGAAAAGGTACGATGCTGAACATTGTGTGGGCAGGTAGCAGGTGAATGGTTACTTTTGCAGTGCCAACAAAATGCCTGCGTTTGATTGCGTGATCTAGACCTTGTGTTCTCTGAATTCGGAGCTCGGTAAGTAGATGGTTTTGTTGAGGTAGTTTCTTTTTTCCGGCTTTCATAATGATGCTGGTTATTTCTGTCTTTCTCCAGTTGTTGTCCCATCCGTACAAGTTCATCTACAGTACTCACTCTGCTACTACGTAGTTGACTAGCCAAGTTTGGATTGATATTTTTCAGAATCAGTTTTATTATTTCTTTTTCTGTGATTTTTGGTTTCCAACGTTTACACAAGGATTGGTACATATAAGCAAAATCTCTGATGCTTTCATTGTCTCCTTGTATTCTTGTTCTGATTCTTTCAGCTAGTTCATCTTCATAGTCTTCTGTGAGAAAAGCAGATCTGAGGCCTTTTTGAAATTCGGTCCAAGTTCGGATTTTTTGTCTGGCAACATCCCACCAGTCTCTAGCTGTGCCGTACAACACATTCCTCAGGGTTGCCATTAGCTCTTCATCAGTTAGAGGATTAAGGGCCAAGTAGTCCTCACATCTTTCCAGGTAACGAAGAGGATCAGGGTTATCTTCCATCTTCCCATACGTTGGAAACTGTAGCTTTATTGGACTTTTTCCTAGATGGCTACGGTTCGCAGGTGTTGTAGAAAAGTCAGAGGTAGTAGTTTGAGCCGCAGGTCTTGCAGTAGACTCCATCCGGGGTCTACTTATGACATCTGTGGTATCTGGTAAGTTGTAATATGCGGTTTGAGTTGTTTGATCCAATATAGCCTGCTGAACTTGATGTACAGATTTTACATTTGTTGAAATTTCCTCACACATTTCTTTTAGTGTGGCTCTTTGATCCGTCAGCTCCCTCTGCAGGTTGGTGACGTCCATTTGCAGGTCAGCAACACTGGCAGTAATTGGGGTTAACAAAGTTTGAATTTCCTGTAACACTTCAGTTTGCTGGTGTTTCATTCTCCATCCAAAAGAAGCTTTTATTTGCGACAGGAAGTATTCAAATTGTGCATCAATGTGCCCATAGATTTCCTGTGTTTGTTCTTTATTTAACTTCTTCATTTTTGTTTCCATTTTGCTTAGTTTGATCTCCATGTTTTGATTTAAATCCTTCATTATCAATTTCAGTTCTGACCTCTGCGTTTGATCTCCAGATTGACCTTGTGAGGGACAAGGTTGTATGGTGGGAGATAATCTTGCAGGTGAAGAACTCTGGAGAGTAGAAGATGGCTGATCAATCAATGGAGGTCCAAGCAAATCCAACCCTGTCAACTCCATGTCTAGAAGGGTGTGTGCTGTGGTACACCTGGTTGCAGAAATTGCAGGAGAAGTGGTCCGTCCCATTAAATCCATCATTTCCTCATTATGGTCTTGCGTGCTCATTATTTTTATTATGTTTTTCTGACCAAACAAATACGTTCGGGCCCCACGTTGGGCGCCACTATTTTATGTAACGGTTTTCAGGTTTTGCTTTATTGACTAAATAGATGAATATGGACGTTGGGCGCCAGTCAGGTCTCCCTCCTGACACATGGGATAAAATAACAAAACAAAAAACAGGCGTACAAGTTGCAATGGTGAATGAACATAAAATCTCCCGTTACACAAGGAAATATGTTACTAGACATACACCCTTACATTAAGTTGTCTGACCAAAAAAATGAAATGAATGGAGGTAATAGTCCAGAGGAAAATCAGGTTTGAGCAATTTCACAGATGCGGTTTATTTAGCTGAATTGTCCATTATGGAGGAGAGGTGCTTGCAGGTGAGTGCAGAATTTTACCCTTGTGTTGGAAAAGCTATAAACAAACAAAGAAATTACACTTATAATATCATTTTCTACTATTTACATATATACACAAAATTTTCAAATAAACTTACTTGACAGGGGTCGTTTAACAAATGAGAGTGATGAGAAGTTTGAAACACACGTTCTCACTACAAAGGAAATAATTTTCTTTTAATAATCGATTCCATTTTCATCCTGTCATTGAGCAAACCCAAATTCTGAGTTTAGTTTTCTTTTTAACTCACGTTTTAGTAGATCGTTTGCTTGACGTAAGGATCTCTTCAATGGGCAATCCGATTAAGCAATCCCCCTTTAAAAGAATTTTCAGATGAGTTTTGGCTTCATTTTCCTTTTCTCGCTACGGTCAGTAGGAACTTACATCAGTGGTCAAGTAGCGATGAATATGGTGCGTCCAGGGTCTCTTCCAGATCTGTCTCAATCCTTGAGGGATTAACGGCCTCTTTGATTAAAAAACAGCCTGTTTACTCAGTAGAAATCACTGTGCGCCTGTGTTCACGTCACTCTGTTCACAGGTGGAGAGAAAGTCTGTGGAGCTTGAAGGCACTTTCTATTTTTTTCCTGTTTAGGGTGCGGCAGCCAGCTGCACACAGGTGCAGCAGATTTATAATCAAGAAGAAAAAAAAGTGAGAGGAGCAGTGGAGTGCTTAGCTCCATATTGTCATGACAATTTCAGATTGTTACATGTTGATGGTGGGTTTTTGACCCCCTGGAAGAAATAAAAGTAAAGAAAAAGTGTTATGACTGTAAACAGCATGTTGCATGAATTCACGTCAAGAATTGCAGACCAGAACCACCTCCGACCCAGTGCAGCTGGCACCGAACCGCAGCCACTAGTCCCCACTGTTCCCGACCGGCGGCACCCGCCTAAAACGGGCCCGTTCGGGCGGGCGGAGGGACCAGCGTTGCCCAGCCGGTGAACAGTCTCCTGCATCTTGGCATGTTCTGGAAGCAGAACGTCAGAGAACCCTACATCAGGTGTAACAGTGCAAGAAAGATTTTGTCGTGTCTCGTCCATCTCCCATTAAGTTCAGAGCAACTCGCGTTTTTACCTTCTGAGCCGACGTAAAACTCCGGGCAGATTCCTTAATATGTCTCACACAAACAAGGACTGTCCGTAGCGTACTTAACTTTATGACACAGGGTAAAACAAGGAATTGTTGAGAGAGAAATGAATACACACAACTTCACAAGATGGAAGAAAAAGGCATGGATCCGAGCGATGGAGACTGTGAAAGCCGACCCGTTCACCGGTCCAAAAAAAAAAAAAAAAAAATAATAAACCCTACGCTGCCGAGATGTTATCAGACGGACAAACGTAGCAAACTGTAGATTCTACACACCGTAGCGATGTACAAGAATCACCGCCAATGCGGGTTTTGTGAGGACACAGACTGACTGTGTCAGAAATGGTTCGACAATCTAACGGGACGCGTGCCCTATTTGTCTAACTGTGGCGCTAGCTTAGCTCTCCGGCCAGGCCTAGCGTTCTTTGTCTGTAGCAACCAGACTTAAATCTTCCCGATTAACAAGTAGGCATCTCGCTCCACTTTTAATACGGACTTTAAAAAGCGTACGCAATCTGAATGCAGTAACGCGTGACGGCCATGCTTCGCTTTACGACGTTTACCTAGCGATCAAGCTACGGTAGGTGTCACCGGGCATTCCGTTTAGATTCGGCTTCTATCAGTCGCCCATGCAATGGAAGTATTTTCCACAATAGCTCGCCCACAGTGTCAACACACTGAGACGAAAGGTGTCCGAGAATTTAGTCTCGGTTCGGAGGTTCGGAGAATTTAGTGATAATTTTAGGAACTGAGGATAAGCTGCTCACGGTAGCTCACCCAGCAATGGTCAGAGCGGAAACGTAGCTTTCCGACCTGAGGTTAGATTAGAGACGCGGCGGCGCGTCAAAATGGACAGAATTCAGTCAAAAGCACAACTCACACGTTCGCTCCGAAGGCGAAGATGGGATAAATCAAAGTTAGGTCTGTAATTTGCGGTCAATCTGAGATCGGAGTTCTTCTCCGTCAAGTTATCACCCGGACGTCTCCCGGAAGAGTGACTTCAGCGGAACAATTTCCGGTTTTTCAAAATAAGACATCAAAGTGAAACACAGAGAAAAGCGTTGTTTGTAGCTTTTAGATGTTATGAATCAGACATATCGCAGATATAGAAGACTGGATACGCTCGCCATTAATGTAGCGTTATGGTTTTATGCTCTTTTATGAAAGAGAAACCATGCTACGTATTAATTCGGAATATTAATTTTAATAAATCAATAACCAAATTTTATATTGTTCAGAAGACTCAAAGGTTGTTTTCATCGATAAACTGACGGTAATATCTGAGTGTCTGTGTTTCAGTTCAATGAGGAAACCAGTTTCACAATTAAAAGTTTTAATTCATCAAATTAAACTAATGATTTTGAAATTGACAAACAGGAAATACAATCAACATTGGTAACTTTGTGGGACAATCTTTTTAACAGTTGATATGCTGTTCTGGCTCAAATAGACCTTCTGATGAATTTATGAAGATTGAGAATGTTGTGACATGAATGCGTGTGTGAGTCTGATTTTGCTTCAGGAAGAACAGGTGTCTGAGTGAAGTGATGGTTTGGATAAACTTAGGTCTTATCAGAGAACTGCATCAAATGCTAAAACCCGTGCTCTGTCTCACCGAACTCTTGTGGACCCTCTTTCGGATCCGGGCCGTGGAGGATGTTGTGGTTCATCCAGATGACACCGGCGGCTGACAGGAGACGTAGGTGTCGAACGGAACCGGTCCAGAGTTGCCCTCGGTACACGTGGATGGTAGAGCGTTTTATCGATGCGCTTTCTTAAGTTAATTCACTCAGAAATCAAAAGACTCGGTAATGAGTCTTCGTTAGAAGTCGCGATTCAGCTATTCTGCCTGGCTTGGCAGAAACAGCGTGAAAGGGGGGAAGAACGAGCCAACAGGCTCTGCCCCCCCTTTGGTTTTCAGGTCTGTTCTCTCTCGTTGTCCAACACGAACTGAATCATAAGACTGAAAACTTACCAAAAACCTTTCTCTTCTCAAAGCAAAACCTGTGCGTCATCAAATGTGTCTGGAGTTTACTGTGGGAAGGTGTGTGTGGGTGTGTGTAAATGTTTGTGTGCTTGAGTGTGAAGGTCAGTACCAAACATTCTCAACACTATCTAATTATGGATTCATTAAGCCATTATAATTACCCCAAAGCATAAGAACCATTCATTTGATTAAACACATTTATAATGAGCAAAATGATAATGGTTATTTTAACATTAAAATCAAGAAAAAGAAGTTTAAACTTTATGTTTTGACTTGGTCTGGGTACAACTCATGTAAACACATCTTCTGGTAGACTGCAGGTGGCTGATGTTATGGTTTCCTCCCGGACTCGCTGGCGTTCAGGACTTAATCTGTGGGTGAAAGTTCTCAATGACCCAGCCTTGACCTAGCTGCGTCCAGCACCACCTTTGTGATATAAAATCCATATTTCCTCACGTTACAGCGGTTTTATGCTGGTAGTGATTGTTTGTCATCCACGCACGAAAGACGTTTCGGGCCCTGGCTGAGGGCTGGACTAGGAGCCGCCGGACCTTGTCCTGGACTGTCGTTTGCCTCTGAGGGAACAGAGTAAACGCGAGGGAGGTTGTAACGAGTCTGTGTCTGCGTACACAGATACCCCACAACGAATAGAGAAAGTGAATGTGGTCGTAATAGGGTTGGATGTGCAAAATCACTATGAAAGCTCACTGAAGCTTGTATTGCTTAAATATTTTATGGTGCAGCAACGGTACCCAAGTTAATCATCGTTATATTTGGCTAAAGGAACTCAACCCGTTCTAAATTCGACCCGTTTTGTCGCTTTGTGAGTTGTATATCTGTGGTTTGTGGTCCGCGTCCCATTTCGATTGTGTGGTGTCTTGTTTAACCTCCGTGATTCTGTGGTGTTGTTTATTGTTCAAGTTGGGATTGGATACTGGCTTATTTCTGCATTGTGGTTATCGTGTTCTATGTCGCTTTGTGGTCTAAATCTGTGACGGATTTTAAGTTAATCCATCTGTGTGGCTGGTTCTAGTACGTGTGTGAAAAGGGGCGTGTATCTGGGACGTTGAGTGTGTGACACCCTGCAGGTTCTGTTCTGAGGGTGTGTGAGACGTTTTGGACTGAGGTTCTGAAGAAAGAACAAACCAAGTGTGATTGTTTAGCTACAGTTCTTAAGCTTTGAGCCGGCTCTGTCTGTCTGTCTGTCTGTCTGTCTGTGTATGAGACAAAAGGGAAGTGTTGATTTATTGCGGTGGGGGATGGTTTGGTAAGGCTGCAGCCCACCAACAAATCAGATAAGGAAAGAATATGAGAGGGTAGAAGAAAGGAGAATGGAAGAAGGAAAAATTAGACAGGTGGAGAAGGAAAGGATAGAGGAAGAGAAAAGAGAGAATTAAAGAAGGCAGAAAGAGAGGCAGAGTAGGAACTGAGATGAGAGGAAGAGGAAAGATTTAAAAAGGAACAGATTAAGAGAGATGGGGAGAAAAGGAGAAGAGAGGGCAAGTAGGGAAAGAAATGATTAGTTCTGAATTTTTTGTTTTTACATTTAATTTCTAAACTCAACGTTACGTTTGTCCTTTAATCATGGAGAGCCTTTAAGCACTCTTCCAAGCATTGATATTTGATTTTAATGTTCCTCATACGCTTTACTATTCCTTAGATGGATCATCATTCTATTCTGTGTTGAGATATAAATTAATTAACTCCTTCAGCTCCACCGGCTGAATAGATGCACTCTCAGATATGATGGAGGTGATTCACACGATTGCCCCTCAAAGTAAACGAGATCCCTGTGATGTTCTGGTCTACAGCCCTTTTTATTATTTTATTCAAATAAACAAATACCCTTTTTTACAGATCATGCAGGAGTCCCCCTAATGCAGAACTGTCCCAGTCCTTTGCACATTTCTCTTTTTTGATGGATTTGACCCCGAGTTACAGAATTAGCAGGGGAAATTATTGTAAATTATGATTTTGTGTGAATGTGAATAGCTTCTGCTTGGTATAATGTAGAACTTGGTGTCTTATTGCCCTTTTAAAATGACAGACTCCTTTTCCCTTTTAACTGAAACAGCCTTTGTACAATTCTGACACAGCTCTGGTTTTGCCAGACTCGGGTTCCTGTGGAAACAGATTAGCTGTGAGGCTGATCTGTGTCCAAAGATGCCTTTTGTTCATGGACTTAGTTTAAAAATGCAACTTTGACTCAAGATGGTCAGGCTGTTCCTTTATGGAATGATGCAAATTACTGGTGTAGGCTAGACTAATATATCATGGAACATGAGAACCATAATTCTAGCTCACTAATGGGTTACCTTACTCAGGTTTTTGTTATGACATTATGTTTGTTTTTATTATTTTATCTTTTGCTATCCCAACAATTATGCTCAGGGGGAAATCCAGTATTTTAACCTCACATGTATGGGTGGTCTTGACTCTAGCTTAGGATGTTACCGGGTGGACTGTGATGATAAATTACTGGTGAAAAACTGGATTGGTCAAAACGTGTATTGGATGGTTGTTGCGGACACGTCAAGAAGCCACAGCCCATGCAGACCCTTTTGAATGTAAATACCAACTTGTCTTTTGTTTTGGTGACTGTTGTTTGAATTGTTAAGGGTTTAAACTGAAAAGTTTGACTGCACTGCAAACCTTTATAACCTCCTTTTGTTTTAAGGTAGTGTTTGAAGCTCCACAGGGGGTGATGGGACTGGCCCACAGCTTTATGATAAAGTGACCTCTTTGAAGAGTCCCTTTGATCACCCCTAATGTTTTGTAATGCCCTCCTGTGAAGAAGCTGTTATCTGACTCCCGGAGATGGGTTGGTTATGGGAATTTATCTCCAAGGCAAATGAATTCAAGATTGTCAACCATAAGGGGTTATTTTTGTTTGTAATGAATTATGGCAAACCTTACTGATTTCATTTATGCTAACCAAACATCAAGTTTAGCACATGGTGTTTAAATGGGGAAAAATTTTGGAAGCTGTTCAACCTTTGGGTTACAATGCCTTCCTGCCTGAATGCAAATTGTTCCCTAAGCAAGGCCAGACTGGGAGACTCCTTGGTCTGTGTCTGTAGCATCCTGCTGTGAAAACCTCTTTGAAGAATTCCTTTTGTCTTCTGTGATGTGTTGGTGTGGTTATCTCTGACTTGGTGGTGGGCATCTTTCAGGCTCTAAGGGTTGTTATCCATGGTCAATTAATTTGCTGCTTCGTAAAGAACTGACAAAACTTGATTGACAGGTGATAAAGAACAGTGGCTGGCCTGCAGTGGTTTCTGCAGAGAACATCAAAGGACACAGACCGGACACAAGAAACTTTGCACCCCCATCGACCTAACCTCCCAACAACCAGGAAGATCACCCAATTACCATAACCAGCAGGGGGAGTCTGAGTTCCTCTGTGCAAGCAGCTGTGAAAGTTCGCAAGGAGGTGGAGTCACTGACCTGCAGTCCAAGATGGGCCAGAAAGAAATGGCTGAGCTCCTGACCTGCAGTCCAAGATGGAGGAGGCCAGAAAGACATGACTGAGCTGATGTAACACCACAAGCCTGCTGTGGATCAGTCAGCTCGCTCAGGAAGTGGCACAAAACGATACCAACCTCCATCCTGCGTCGACACGCCAGCAGGATTACGCAGAGCTGAAAACACAGTATGTGACCAAGACCCACTGCAGTGCGTCACACCTGGACTGGAGATGAGGTGCGGGGGTCGAACACCAAGTTCAGGGGGACCAGAACCACAGGTCAGTCAGCCCACTGATAATCATCTGTGACAAACACTTTGAAACCTGTTCAGTTCTACAAGCCATGTATCACAGCAAAGGAGGAAACGGAAGATGTGGAAAAGGTTCAGATGAGATCCGCATGTGTCCAGCTCCTCACCTTGAAATTTAATCATTTTCTGTGTTGTATGACATGCATTTTTCATGCATTAGGTGTGTTTAATGGTCATTAATTTTATCTGGTTTTTGATGACTACTGATGTGGGTTAGCTTAATAAAGCTAAGAACTCAAGATATTATATGGGTTTCGGTGTCTGGTTTATTCACTGATTGAACATTCCAAATTCCAGGTTGGTAGGTGTGTCATAATTCCATGATAATGTGTTTTATTTTTATTCTTTCATCTTTTCTTGCTCAAAAGGTACATTCAGGGGGGAATAATGATAGGGTTTTTTTCTGTATTTTATGTCCCTTTTGAGAAGACTGTGTGTGAGTCCTCTGTAAGGCCGCCTGCTGTGCTGTTATCTCTGGAATGTGGTAACCGTAGGAGATGAGTCTGTATGTCTGTAACTTGAGAAGGCCCGCCTTCTCTGTCCTGTTTGTCAATAAAACCCCTGGGAAACTGAGGAGTGGGAGAGAGACGTGGGGGCAGCTCCAGAGGGGGTTATCCCTGCGTCTTCTCTCCACTGTTTGGTACTCGGTGTACAATGAAATCCTCTTTGTGTATGTGTGTTTATTTCAGGTTAAAGGGTCATGGACAAATTACGAATAACCAATCTAATTCCTCTGCGTGTGTCTTCCTTTAAGGTAATATGGGATAAATGAAAAATTACCAATCAAGTTTCCTGCCTGAATTACAGAAGGTTTAGTTAGCACTCTTAAAATAAGAGATCTTCAATGTCAGAATCTGCTCCGACCTGCTAATCCCTCTGGGTGTGCTTAGTATTTATTTGAGGAAATATGGGAGTAATATTAGAAATTACCCAACATAAGTGGTGCCGAAACCCGGGATATCCAGAGCCCTTCAATGGGAGTTCGTCTTTGGAGAGCCGCACTGCGCCACTTCCTCATCAAAGTCCTGGGGGGCTTTATTGTCCCATCGGCCGGCTGTTTAGCTCCGCAGACGAACTTCCATTAACGGGCTCTCGCGCTCGGACTCAGGGCGAGTCTGCCACTCAAGAGGGAGAGAGTGAGTACATAAATTACTTGCACCCTTTTCTAATAACTGGTTGACAGTGTGGTTTAAAAAAAAGAGAAAAAGAGAATATGTTGGTCGTGATTGTTTGCCATCCACGCACGAGAGACATTTCGGTCCCCGGCTAAGGGCTGAATGGACAGCTGCCGGACCTTTTCCAGGACTCTGTTTGCCTCAGTTAAACCAGTGCTGCGTTAAAGCGGCCAACTGCAGTAGGCACAGACACACGCTTCCTTTTGCAGCTGCTGACAGGAAGGATTTGACAGATTCTGTATAGCTCTGTCTGCATGGAACTGCATTGGGATGTTCTCACAGCGAGTCCCGGCCTGCGCATCCAGCTCATCTTGGGTTTATTGAACATGTGTGCGAAATGTATACTGGCTTGGATAGATGATAGCAACATGCCTGCAGCACTGCAATGAGAAGTGATGTGTAGCCACGTTAAAGCGGATAGCAACTTAAGAGAAGAGGAACGCGAGAGAGGTGTAATCGGTCTGTGTCTGTGCACACAGACGCCCCACAACGAATAGAGAGGAAGAAAAAAAAATTAGAGTGGGTCGTAATAGGATTGGAATGTGCATATCACTATGTAACCCCACTGACGCTTGTATTGTTAAATATTTCATGGTGCAGCGAAGGTACAGTTAATCATCGTTATAATTGGCTAAAGGAATCCAAACCGTTCTAAAATTCACCCATTGTCGTTCTGTGGTCTGTGTATTCGTGAGTTTGTGGGCTGCGTCCCATTTCGGATTGATCTCCGTAGTCCTGTGGTGTTGTTATCGTTCGTTGCTGGTATCTGAAATATTGATGTCGGCTGTCCCATCACGGACATCGGATGTCTGTGAAAATCTGTGCTAAAGTGTTAAAAACCCAGCTGTGAATTTTGCTTCGGCAGATATCTGTGTGTGTGTGAAGGTATACGTGTCTCTCTGTGTGTGTGTGTGTGTGTGTGTGTGTGTGTGTGTGTGTGTGTGTGTGTGTGTGTGTGTGTGTGTGTGTGTGTGTGTGTGTGTGTGTGTGTGTGTGTGTGAAAAGGGGTGTGTATCTGGGTTTTCTGAGTGTGTATGAATCCTGCAGGTTCTGTTCTAAGTGTGATTGTGTAGCTACAGTTCTGAAGCTTCGAGCCGGCTCTGTCTATCTGTTTGTCTGTCTGTCTGTCTCTGTTCTGTGCATGTATGAGAAAGTATGAATTTAGAGGTGCTGGAAAAAGGAAACTAAAGTTCTGAGACGGTGTGTTCAGGTGTGTGTGTGAGAGTGTGTGTGTGTAAAATAGAAACGGAGAAGTGGTGAATTGCTTCAGTGGCTGCCAAATGTTATCTGAAAAAGTCATTTTAACATATGCCCTTGTCTGCAGTTTAATTGTATTTCTGACAATGTTTGCATTAGAACTCCTTGGCGTGCTCCCAGCCTGTTTCACTAAACCAGTACGACTTAGATAGAATGGGGAATGCTGCTTCTAAAGACAAGGTGGAGGGAGATAGAAAATTTATGTCCCGTAAACACCCAGATAATTTGAAATTTATGGAGGAATGGTCGAAGAAATACAAAGTTGTTGGAACATTAAAAGGTCAACAATGGCATAACTTGGTTGATATATGCAACGTTAAAGTTGCATCAGCCACTGGCAAGAAGAAACTGATGAACCTGAGGAGGAAGCTGTTTATTACCAGCAGGGTAGCTACAGAGGGAAGTTTTAATCCCCAGAGGGGTGGTCGTAACAGCAACCAGAGACAGTGGTCCTCACTAGACTACTCACAGCCACTCGTTTGTTGGACTTGTGGAGGTCGAGGTCACATGTCACGTGACTGTCCTTCCCAGTCAGATGGCCCAGATAACAGAAAGCCCAATAAGGGTCCCAAAAGAGGCAGGGGTTTCCAAACACAGAGGAGCCGACCTAGCCGTGAGCCTGTCAATCCCCAACTAGAGCACACCCGATTCAGACAGAAGCAAAGAGATGGCTATCAGCAATGACTAAAACTGCTGATGGACAAACCACTCGCTCGTCTCTGTCTAAACCTGTTTGGGTGGATGATCTGGTGACAGGATTGGGGAAAAGAATTTCTCTGCATCAGACTGCCTGTTAAATCTTCTGGGCAGAGACCTCATGTCAGTGCTAAAAATCTCTATTGTCCCCATAAAAGATGGCATGAGAGCTGTTCGTGTGGCTAAAGATTGCTGTTATCTCCATGATTGTTCCACTCCAGTGTGTGACTGCTGTCAAACCCTTTGAAGTGACAAACTGACTTTGTGGTGTTAACGGATGAGGAGGAGGATTAACTTAAACTAGATCCCTGCAATTTATTTTTTTTAAATAATTGTTACAGATTATTATAAAAATTATTCTTCTTATGTTTAAGACTTTGTAAATAGCATCATAAATAGCTTCTGCTCATTATGATGAAGAACTGTAAAGAAAGTGCTTTGCTGCCATTTTTGAATGACAAACTCTTTTTACCCTTTAACTGAAACAGCGTTTGTGATTTAAATTAGGATGTATTTATTCTGATACAGCTCTGATTTTACCAGACTCTCTTTTCTGTGGGAATGGATTAGCTGTGAGGTGGCTAATCTGTTTTTGCTACTGGACTAAGGTTAAAAATAAAATTTTGACTCAAGATGGTCTCTATTTCACACGTGGTAGGCTGTTCCTTCATGGAATGCAAACTTTAGCTCAGCTCAGCTCATGAAAGTTCTCAGTCCCATGTTTACACTGACAGTCTAAACACCCCCAAACTAAATATTTCAACCTGGTTTATTTTATTGTTTAAGACTGATTAGGTAGATGTAGTTTAAATTTAACATTTGTCATTTGGTTTTGTTTTTCAAGAATGAGCTGATGTTATGAGATTTATTGTTAAAGTTTTCCAGTGGGACCATCTGATATATATATATATATATATATATATATATATATATATATATATATATATATATATATATATATATATATATATACATTCTTTGATTTGTGGCCTATCCCCAAATTTAAGCTAATGTCACCATATTCTGTATTATTGTTTCAATTATGCAGTTTTATTTTATTGGGCTTTTTTCTTTGGTGATAGAATTATGCACAATGCAGTGCATGTTTGGGTTCTACCAGCAAACCATTAATATCCTCAACTATCTTCTGATTATTAGTTTTGCTCAGTGAAGTTTGTTTTAGCACTGCAGTAAGAGTGGACTGCCATTTTCTGTTTAACCTTTTGCTTGTTTTGCTGAGACAGTTTTTCCTGCCATAAGCAGACTCTTTTCCCAGATGGGATTTCTGGCTATAATGATTTGACTTGCTGTTTTTACAAAAAGGTGTTGGGACCTTTCATAAACCTTAGACACTTCCTGTTAAATGAGTCTTGTCGACCATTGATGGATTATGTAAATTACTGGTGTTACTGGGTTAATTTAATACAACATGGAACATGAAATGGTGATTGAATTAACATTGTGTTTGTTTTTATTTTATCTTTTGCTGTTCAAACAATTGCATTCAGGGGGAAACAAAGTGTGATGGTACATTTCGGGTGAATTTTGGCCCCATTGAGGGTCCAAACTGGACTGGTCAAAAAGTATATTGGATGGTTGTTGCTGAAGATGTCAAAAAGCCACAGTGAACTTGCAGATCCTTGTGTGCTTTCTCGCCACAGACCGTGAAACAAAGGAGATTGGGGGTGCACGTTCTTCTACCAAGATGAGGCGTCAAGATCACTCATCTTATCCCTCCCGCTGCTGCATACTGCTGAGAGGGCCACCATGACTGACCATCCTCTGATGGAATGCATGCGGGCTCGCCGAGGATGGCAGATAAGTAAATGATCTGTCTTAAGCTTGCAGGGCCCATCCACCATGTCGCTGCTGACGGTTGGGGATCGCACTTTGCCCTGAAACCGCCCCTCAGCATCTGATGGAACGAGAGGAAACAGCAGCAGATGGGAGGAACAACGGAAACAACATCTGGTGTTTGAGACCCCTCCTGGGTCCGTTCACACGATGCTGTGACCTGCCTCCAACGATGTCAAGATCCAGTACCCCAAATCTCCCGTCTGGTTTCATGGCTCCTTGTCCAAAGAGACATCCCCTCACCGTTCCAACCGTCACTGGATCCCGCGTTGCTGTAACATCAGCAAAGTTGCTGACACACACATCTTTTGCTCAGTCTGGCTCTCTCTCCTGCCACACAACTGGTGTGGCCCAAAGTGCAGATTGGCTCCCTGCCCCCCCCCGCCTCATGTCACATGCTACAAGGACATTTGAGCTGAAGTGAGAGAGTCTGTGTCTGTGATGACCTTTTGCCCTTTCTGTTTCATCTCGGCGAAAGTGCAACACCATCCTGACAAGGCATTGTGTTCCTCAAACAACACTTTCCAGTCCACAGACAAGCCCTTTTGACCTCAGCTCTGCCACAATTAGAGCTGTGTACATTGACATTTTGCATTAACTTTCCCCCTCTAGCAACTTCCTGAAATCCAACGAATCGACTGGCGGATCCTGAAGTTTTATGAGTTAGCTTGTATCTGGTAACTGGTATTAGCTCGCAAACTGATGACGAATGTCTTAGTTCAATATACCCTCCTGAGACAAAATGAGTATATTGCCTGGTAAAGTTAGTTTCATTATAATTTCAACAATGCAAATTGCAGTTTCTGTAACCACTGTTGTTTGATGTTCTTGTTATCACCTCAGATTGTGTTATTCTTCATTGTTATAATTATGTAAGGTGAACTCTGTTTGAACAGGGGGGAGTGTTGGATAAAAGCTGAGTATCAAGCAGAGTTCACCTCACTCAAAATGGTTTTAGGAATTCCTTTCTACTCCTTTTTGCTTGAGGTGCTTAGTTACATTTGAATGTTTGCTTCAGGTACTTGTGTTGTATTGGAGAAGCCAAACCAGCCAAACAGGGGGTTTCGCCCTGGCTTGGAGCGTAGGCAGGAACGACTTTCCATCCTTCCAGACCAAGAGACTCGTTGATCTAGTATCTGAAGAATCCCTGTAGGAGCCAAATATGTTGTTTCCTTTTCTTTGGTCTCGATGTCTTAATTGATATGTGGGCGTGTCATTGTTACTGGTCGGAATAAAGGTAGTGATGTCATTGTTGGTGTCAGGCACTATTCTGGAAGGGCAAACAGGTTTTTGAGCGCTGTGGCGTGAAGACGTTTGAATGGGAAAGTTAGCAATTACTCCTATCATTCACCTGGAATGCAATCAACATTAAACAAGCATATCATAACAATTCCACGCTTAAGGCTGTTTTTTAAGTAATTTAATTAGTCAACATCGGATCAACACAGAGCGTCAACCAGGTCCCGGTCTAGCAGCCTCAGGAGTTCGAGTACTGGACTTGACTTCTACATTTAGTCAAAAACCTCCCGTGGGATGAGTGGACGTCGTTGGACGCTGTTGTCGCTGGTCGAAAGGGAGCTGTGTGACAAGTGGAGCAACTGGATGTGCGTTGGATCACTGCGGGTCTGAAGGGCGTTTCCTCCTGTTTGTTTGGAGGAGGAAATCAAGGCGTCGGATCAAGCTGAGGATCACCGCAGCCACAAGTCGTCACGGCGCCCATCAAAGAGGTATGCGTAGTGCTACGCTGAGCATGGCCATTTAAATTGTGTGCACACAAAATAAAAACAAAAATCCAATGCATTGGTAACCGAATTAAGGGAGCTACAACTTTGTACAAGTTTTCATCTTCGCTGCGAACCTGGGGGGGTTGTCATGGAAACCGAGGAAACAAAGTCGGAGATAATGAATCCCGGGACTAACGTGCAATCTATTACTAAATCAAGTAGCCTGTCGGACAGTGCTAAAACGGTAGCGGTAAAAAGAGTGGTAAAGCTCACTGAAAAGGCACTTATTAATGAGTTGGACAGGGTACAATCAGGTAGAAAAGCAATATTAAACAACGCAGCAGTATTAATGAAGTCAATACAAAGTTTGATGCAAAAAAATGAAAAATCAATGGTAAAAAATGCTTTGGAAGACATGCTTGCACTGTATGTTAAGGTAAAAGGTTTGCATAATGATTTGATGGGTTTATTGCCGGTTGATGAAAAAGAAAAACTTTAGGTTACTGTCGTAACCCCGGTTCTCTGAGTAACATGAGTGAGATGTCTCACTATGGGATACGCCCCTCCGCGGATTCCTCAGAAGCACTTATCTCAATACGCCAATCCTGATTGGCCAGTGACCGTGACGTACGCGTCCCCATGCTACTATAAGTAGCAAGCGTCCCAACGCACGCACTATTCAAGATAAACACCTCTTCTCGCTTCGCCCAGCAAGAAGGGTTGTCTGGTGAGACATCTCACTCATGTTACTCAGAGAACCGGGGTTACGACAGTAACCTAAAGTTCTCTTTCTTAACATTCGTTTCGATGTCTCACTATGGGATATGGAGACTCCCGTATTGCCAGACAGCTTATCCAGCGATCACCAACCTACAGGGATACGTCTTGGCCCGCCAAAGACCCCACACTCAGAATCGTGTGAGTCATTGCAGGGACCGAAACATCAAGCTTATAGAAGCGTGCAAATGCAAGTGGAGAAGCCCAACTTGCTGCAGCACAAATCTCCTGGATTGACAGCCCCCGAAAAAGGGCCCAAGAAGCAGACAGGCCCCTAGTAGAATGGGCCCTGAGCCCAACAGGTGCCTGAATGCCCTGACAGGAGTAAGCCATAGAAATAGCCTCCACAATCCAGTGGGAAAGCCTCTGCTTTGTGACGGGTTTCCCCTTACGAGGCCCACCCCATGACACAAAAAGCTGGTCCCCCCTGCGAAGGTTCTTTGTCCGATTCACATACTCCTTGAGCGCGCGAATCGGACACAGCTTGTGCCACCGCTCCTCCTCAGGAGAGGAGAAGGGCGGTGGGTAGAAAGCTGTGAGGATAATAGGAGAAAAGGAGCCCACCACCTTAGGCACAAAGGCAGGGTTGGGCTTCAAGGACACCTTCATGTCACCTGGTGCAAACTGGGTGCAGGATGGGTGCACAGAGAGAGCCTGTAAGTCACTAACTCGCTTTGCAGATACCAAAGCCAGGAGTAGCACCACCTTAAGAGACAGGATCTTAAGGTCCAGGCCATCCATAGGCTCAAATGGAGGCCCGGAGAGGGCCGACAGCACCAAGGACAGATCCCATGAGGGCACCAGGGGTCGAGACACAGGGAGAAGCCTGCGCGCGCCCTTCATGAAGCTACACACCAGGGGGTGTTGACCTGCCAATTTCTCCCCAAAACCCAAGTGTCGGGCGGAAATGGCTGCTAGGTACACTTTAATGGTGGAGAAAGCCTTCTTCCCATCCAACAAGTCTTGCAGGAAAGACAGAATGACATTCACCGGGCATTGGAAGGGTGAGACCTCCCTGCCCTGACACCAGGCTTCAAACACCCTCCATTTACAGTCATATAGGGACCTAGTGGAGGGGGCCCTAGCATTCTGAATGGTTCGAATGACTGCCTGGGGCAGCTCTGCTGACACTAGTCCGCACCCCTCAGGGGCCAGGCCCACAGGGCCAGCCGTTCTGGATGAGGGTGGAAGATCGAGCCTCCCGCTTGGGACACCAGGTCCCTGCGAAGCGGCAGTTTCCAAGGTTGGCCCTCCAGGAGCTGGAAAATGTCCGCCACCCAATGCATGGCTGGCCAGAATGGGGCCACCAGAATGAGAGTGTGGCGCTGGGTTCGTACCCTCAGCAAGGTGGATGGTATCAGGGCCACTGGGGGAAAAGCGTAAAGCAGACCCCGTGGCCAGTCGTGCGCCAGCGCGTCCACGCCGAGTGGAGCGTCTCGGTCGCGCAGGGAGAAGAACAGAGGACACTGAGCATTCTCCTTGGAGGCAAAAAGATCCACTACGGCTGTGCCGAACCGGATCCAAATCTGTTCCACCACTGCTGGATGCAGGCTCCAATCCCCGTACAGGGGTGTCCCTCTGGACAACAGATCCGCCCCCCGATTCAGAACACCCGGGACGTGGGTGGCTCTGATTGAGAGGAGATGCCTGCTGCACCATAGGATCAGTCTGCGTGCCAGTGTGTGTAACCGCATGGAGCGCAGCCCCCCCTGGCGGTTTATATATGCCACAGTCGTGGTGTTGTCTGTTCTCACTAGGACATGATGGCCGGACAGAAAAGGCAGGAAGCGCCTCAGGGCCAGAAAGACCGCGAGGAGTTCCAGATAATTTATGTGTGTCCCCCAGAGCTCTCTGCTCCACACACCCCTGACAGAGCGACCCTCCAGGAGCCCCCCCAACCTGACAGGCTCGCATCTGTCGTGACCACTTTCCTCACGAGAACCAACCCCAAAGGCACCCCTTGTGCCAAGAGGGAGGGGTGACGCCAACAGCGGAGCGCCGCGACGCACGCTGCAGAGACCGTCACCCTGCGCGCTCTGTGGCGCACTGGAGAGAGACCCAGAGAAGCCACCCAGCGTTGAAAATCTCTCATGTGTAGACGGCCGAGTGGTACCACTGAAATAGCCGACGCTATGAGACCCAACAGCCTGAGGCATAACGCAAACCGCACCGAACTGTGTAGGCGGAAGCGCGCCAGGCAGAGCGAGAGCGCGTCCACGCGCGGTGTCGAGAGACGGGCCGTGAACGCCCCTGAGTCCAGATTCAGACCTAGAAAGGTTATTTTCTGGGAGGGGAGTAAAGCGCTTTTCTGCCAGTTTATTCTGAAACCCAGACCACACAAGTGACGGATCACAACCAGCGTGTTTGACGCTGCCTCCTCTCTGGACCGTGCCAGCAGGAGCCAGTCGTCTAAATATGTGGCCAGTCGAATGCCCCTCCCTCTCAGAGGGGCGATCGCCGCCTCCGTACACCTGACAAACACCCTCGGGCTCAGCGAGAGGCCGAATGGGAGCACGGTGTACTCGTAACACACTCCCTGAAAGGCAAACCTCAGAAATTTCCTGTGTGGAGGGTACACGGGAATATGAAAGTATGCGTCCCTCAGGTCGATTGAGGTGAACCAGTCGTTCTGGTGAATCAGACGCAAAAGGGATGAGAGCGTGAGCATTTTGAATCTGTACTTTATGAGGCATCGGTTCAGGGCCCTCAGATCCAGGATCGGGCGAATCCCGGTCCCTCCCCGTTTCGGGACCAGGAAGTACCTGGAGTAGAAACCGCTCTGAGACCGATCGGGAGGCACAATGCATATCGCTCCCTTCTCCAGCAGGGAGGAGATTTCTCCCTGAAGGATGTGAGCTGACGACCCCTGGGCGTGGGAGAACACTACGCCGGAGAATCGAGGAGGAACTGAGGCGAATTGGAGCCTGTAACCCCTCGAAATTGTTCTTATCACCCAATGTGAAGCAGAAACCGCTGTCCATTCCTCCATGTGAGTTGAGAGCGGTGACACAGCCGTGACACACGGAGCACCAGCTCCCCCCAGAGGTTGTGGGGCAGCAGTGCTCGTGGCAACCACTGCGCATGCGCGGGGGCTTGCTTTGACGGCCCAGGTGTACGGGGACGACCCGTGGCTGGCTAGAAAGTCCGCCAGGGGCCGACCCCGCCTGGGACCGCTCATGGGTAACATTTTTATTGATTTTTGCTGCGCCCTTGACATTTTGTCTGGATGCGGCAGCGAACGTTTTAATGCTCCTTGAGCGTGACATGTTTGTGAAAAACAACAATGTGAGTGCTTGTGACGTGTTTTCTGAGCCGGCACAGCCGGCTGCACGTCCTGGCCCCACCCTGGACCGCTCGGGGACTCTGCCGGAGGGGTTCCGTGAGGGGGGGAGAAAGCACCATGGCAACGTTGAACAGGAGGGGCTGGCGAACGGGGAACTGCCAGCTGCAGCGTCGGGAGGGAAAGAACTCCGTCAGGCTGCCCTCTTCTTCTTCCTCACCTGCTGACCGCCGGGTCGGGTGGATTGTCCCGGCGGCGGAGCAGCTTGGTTGCCGGATCGCTGAGGCCACACTGGTCGAGGCGCTGAGCCCGAGGGAGCTGGTTGGACGGCTTGAGGCTTCGGGCGCTTTGGGATCCGGAACTGAGGCTGGGCTCGGGGTATTGCCTGAGGAAGGTTCGGCCGAGCCGGCAGTGCCGGTGAAGGCTTACGGGGAAGGCAGAGATGAAGGGCTTCATCCTCCTTCTTTTTGGCCTCACACCGTTGCTGCATCGATGCCAGGGCAGAGCCAAAAATGCCTTCAGGCACGATTGGCATGTCCAAAATGTCCTCCTTCTCTCTATCAGAGAGGTTGGTGAGGTTCAGCCAACGTGCACGTTCCTGAAGCACCATCATGCCCATAGCTTTCGCCGTAGCCTGGACCGCGCAGCGCTGCACCCGCAGGCAGATGTCGGTCAGTACGGTGATTTCCTCCCACACCTCCGGGTCCGGCTTCGTATTCATGTCCTCACAGAGCTCGGCTTGGTACGCTGAGAGCATGGAGGAGACATTCAAAGCTCGGACCGAGATGGCGGCAGCCTTGTACGCCCTCTCGTTCAGCGCCGACTGGAAGCGGTCCGCCTTTGCAGGGAGAGCGGGAGGCCTGGAGGAAGTTGCCGAGAGTCGTGGGTGCAGGTGGGCTGCAACCAGCGGTTCCATCGGCGGCATGCGAAGCATGCCAGCCCTCTCCATCCCCTCGAAGTCCAGCGAGGAGGCTCCTTGGACCGGAGACCTTGAGCTGAAAGGGTGTTTGTCCCAGGAGGACCTCACTTCTTGGAGAAGCTCCGGGAAGGCGGGAAGGAGGGGCTTTGCCGCCCTTGTGGCCTGAGGCAGCTTCTTACCCTCGTAGCGGGACCTGACAGCCTCAGTGACCACGGTGGGCCAAGGGATGTTGAGCCTGGTCGCAGCGCGTCGGCAGACTGACTGCATGTCCAGGTGGGCGGCCGGAGAAGCCGCTCCATCCCTGGGAGAGGACGGAAAGCTAGGCATGGAGGCCTGAGCGACGGGGAGAAAGACGTCGTCATCCTCGTCCTCCTCTGAAATGAGGAGTTCCGAGGTGTCCTCGTCGTCTCCGTAGTCCAACTCCAACACGTCCTTGACGGGGTGGCTCGGACCGGCCAGTTCGAGCTGTGAGCCCCAGCTGAGTTCGGCACACGGTTCCGGCTCCGGGAGGGTATGTTCGCTGGCGTCCCCAGGCGGTGGCCCAGGGGCCGGCAGGCAAGGGTCCTTCCCCGACAGGCTAGCTTGGCGCGCTAGCCGCCGGCGAAGGCTCTTCAGGGTGAAGCAGGCACAGTTCTCACATGACCCGGGGACTTCCAATGCCAGCTGGGCGTGTTCCAGCCCGAGGCAGCTCGAGCAGACCTTGTGCGGGTCTTTGCTTGAGATTTTGTTCCCACAGGTACAGAGGCGAGCTCCTGAGCCATCGACTCCTCTGGTGGGAGGAGCGGCTTCCATGTTGGCTAACTGGTGTGTTAGCAGAGAGCGAACAGGTGCACTGGAGTGTGAAGCTGCTCGTTATGCCCCGAACCTATGGTGAAGGTCAGGACAGAAGGACGGTAAGTTAACGTTCGGCGACGGAGAGAATATTAGAAGGCTCCGTCTGTGAACAGTTGAGCTAACTTACCTCAGAGATAAGCGACCACCGAAGCGAGAAGAGGTGATTGAATAGTGCGTGCGTTGGGACGCTTGCTACTTATAGTAGCATGGGGACGCGTACGTCACGGTCACTGGCCAATCAGGATTGGCGTATTGAGATAAGTGCTTCTGAGGAATCCGCGGAGGGGCGTATCCCATAGTGAGACATCGAAACGAATGTTAAGAAAGAGAACATGAAATATGGTTTAAAGCAAAAATGCTTCCTATTGATGAGTGTGTTGAGAACACTAAGGTGTGGGTTTCAAATGATGATGGTGATAAAAATGACAAGGTTGTTGATGATATAAACCCTAATGACAGTGTTTCAAATATCAGTAAATATTCAAGTCACAAAAGTGGTCTAAGTAATAAATCCAGCAGCACATCAGTGGCAGCTGTCATGGCTCAGGCAGACAAAGCAGCACTTCTGGCTCGTGCTCCAGAATTAAAGAAAAAACATGCATTGGAGGAGGAAGAATTGATGTTGAAGAGGAAAAAGGAACAGCTGGAACTGGAAACAGAAATTGCTGCATTTGATGCAAAACTGGCTGTGTTGCAAACTTCAGGAAGAAAAGGTTTTTCACAAGGATCGAGCAATGGCATGAACTCTTATTTTGAAAGGGAAAAAGGGAAAAAGGCTCATGATGTTTTAAATCCACTGGCAAAGGAATATCAACCTGGAGCATTGAAAACAACTCAAACAAGTGCAAGGCAGCTATTAAAAGATGTGCAACCTACAAAAACAAGGCAATGGATTGAGGATTCCTCAAAATATCTGCATCGTCGCCAGGAAGAGGACAATATTCCAGAAACATCTCATCTTTTGACTCATCCTTTAACTGTTCAACCAATACACCAGCCACAAAGCAATAAAGACGTTTCTGAAGATATACTGAATGTCATGCATAGACAAAATGAAATATCAGCAGCATTGTTACAGCAGCAACAGTTGACCTCATTACCACCAAGGAATATTCCTATATTTGAAGGTGACCCTCTTCAATACAGAGCCTTCATAAAAGCCTTTGAACAAGGAGTGGAGAAAAAGACAGGAAAGGCTGATTGCTTGTATTATCTTGAGCAATTTACAAGAGGACAACCACGTGAGTTGGTACACAGTTGTCAGCACATGGCTCCGGAGCGTGGCTATACAATGGCAAAGGATTTGTTACAGAAACATTTTGGAAATCAATATACGATTTCAAGTGCTTACATGGAAAAGGCTTTTTCCTGGCAACCCATGAAATCAGAAGATCTGAAAGCACTACAAGCCTATTCCTTATTTTTAAGAGGATGCAGTAATGCCATGGAAGATCTGCAACACATGCAGGAGTTGGACATGCCCGTACATATGAGAGCCATTATTGCAAAGCTACCCTTTAAGTTAAAGGAGCAATGGAGGACCAGTGCTTATGAAATAATGGAATCAACCGGACGTCCAGCATGTTTTAACGATTTGGTCCTGTTCATTGAACGTCGTGTCAAGAGTTTGTCAGATCCATTGTTTGGTGAAATGCATGACCCAATCTCTGGTGTCATTGGGACAAAGGCTGTTACCAGTTTCAGAATACCATCCTGCAACAGAGTAAAAGGAAATGTTGTTGCCACCACAGTAACCTCAATGGAGGTGTCAAAAGGAAATAAAGAACCAGCATCCGATGAGTGTCTTTATTGTGCTCACATACATCCATTGGAGGGATGCAAGAAATTTAAAGAAAAAAGGCACAAAGAAAAGCTCTCATTTCTGATGGAAAAGGGGATTTGTTTTGCATGTTTGTGTACAGGGCACCTGAGCCGGGATTGTAAGGCCCGTCTAAAATGCAAAGTTTGTGGACACCTCCATCCTACTGTGCTTCATATAAAAAGAGAAACACCAGTTGATACAGTGGATACTTCCAACAAGTTAATTTCCCCCAAAACATGTGGACATACAGGGGCCGGTAATGAAAAGTGTGTGCTGTCTATCTTACCAGTAAAGGTTAAAAGCACCAAGGGAAATCAAATAATACACACCTATGCATTTTTGGATCCGGGAAGCTCAGCCACATTTTGTACTGAGCAGCTGATGCAAAGGTTGAATGTTGCTGGTCGGAAAACCAGCTTCCTGTTGAGCACAATGGGGCAAAAAACAGTTATGCCAGCACACTTACTGAATGGTTTGGAGGTATCTGGCCTACACAGTGACGACTTCTACAGTCTTCCTGAAGTCCTCACACAAGTGAAAATGCCTGTCACTGTTGATAACATGATGACAAAGGAAGAACTGACAAAATGGCCATATTTATCAAAGGTCAATTTTGCAACCATAACAGCAGATGTGGACTTGCTGATTGGAACCAATGCGTCTAAACTGCTGGAACCCTGGGAAGTCATTAATAGTTGTGGAAATGGTCCGTATGCTTTTAAGACAGTATTAGGATGGGTGGTTAGTGGTACACTGAATGGTAACAGTGATATCTTAAAAGATGAACCTCTCACAGCCGCAGTGAACAGAATTTCTGTGTGCAAATTGGAAGAAATGTTGGCAAACCAATATAAGCATGAGTTCAACGAGAAAGTCGTGGAGGGGAGTGAAATGTCCCAAGAAGATCTCCAGTTTATGGAAAGCATGGATCGTTCAGCAGTGTTGCAAGGGAAGCAATATTGTTTAAAGTTACCCTTTAAAGACAAAGAAGCACTTTTACCAAACAATCTTGCAGTAGGCAAACAAAGGATGCCCGAACCAGTTTTGGATACATCACTGGATTGTAATGATCAAGAAGTGAAGAAGGAGGCAACAGTGAACACCATTAATATTGGTCATGACAATAGTCCTACAGACCAGCTCATCTTGTACTTCTCTGACTGGAAGAAGCTCAAAATAACAGTTGCTTGGTTTTTGAGGTTGAAAGTCATGTTGCTGGCCCGAAGTCGTTCAAAAAAGCAATTGCAGGATCAGTCAAAGCAGACCACCAGTCAAATGGTTACAAAAGGAGGTGCTTTGACATTGGATGATTTAATGGAATCAGAACTTGCAATAATTCGTTATTGTCAGCACCAAAGATTCAGCAAGGAGATTCTTTCTTTGTCCTCAGGAACAAGGATAGTGAGTCGACAAAGTTCAATTTATAAACTGGACCCAGTTTTGGAGCATGGGTTTCTGAGAGTGGGTGGAAGATTGAGCAGAGGATCAAATCCTGAAGAAGTTAAACATCCATATATCCTCTCCAAAGACCAGCACATCTCTACTCTCATCATCCGACATGCACATCAGAATCTAGGTCACAGTGGACGGACTCATACACTGTCAAAGGTGAGAAGAAGATTTTGGATTACAAATGGAAATTCAGCAGTAAGAAAGATCATTGGTGCATGTAGTTTTTGCAGCCGTTATACTGGAAGAACAATGGAACAAAAAATGGCTGATTTGCCAAAAATTTGTATTCTTCCTGATTTGCCACCATTCACCAACACAGGAGTGGATTACTTTGGACCTTTTGAAGTAAAAAGAGGAAGATCTACATGCAAGAGGTATGGTGTTATCTTCACCTGTATGTCCAGCAGAGCCGTTCATCTGGAAGTTGCTGCATCATTAGACACTGACGCATGTATAAATGCTATAAGGCATTTTATCAGCAGAAGAGGACAGGTGACACATTTGACGTCTGATAATGGCACCAACTTTGTTGGTGCACGAAGAGAACTGAAGGAAGCCTTGGCAGCATTGGATCAGGACAAGATTCAAGGAGCCTTGTCACAGGTTGAGGTACACTGGAGTTTTAACCCACCAACAGGCTCACAACATGGTGGTGTGTGGGAACGCATGATCCGTTCAGTGAGAAAGGTTCTCAACTCAGTACTACATCAACAACGGTTGGATGATGATGGACTTCATACAACATTTTGTGAAGTAGAAGCCATTTTGAATGATCGACCAATCACAAAACTCTCAGACGATCCCAACGATCTTGAACCTCTAACACCTAATCATCTTCTTCGTTTAAAGCGTAAACCTGCTTTTCCACCAGGCGTGTTTGAACCTAAAGATCAATACATGAGAAGACGTTGGAAGCAAGTACAGTATCTTGCTGACATTTTTTGGAAAAGATGGATCCATGAATACTTACCTTTACTCCAAGAGAGACAAAAATGGAATGCAAGAAGAAAGAGTTTGGTCCCTGGAGGTGTGGTTGTGATTATGGATCCTTCCGCTCCACGTGGCTCTTGGCCACTTGGGAGAGTTCTGAAAACCTTTCCAGATAAGAATGGATTGGTACGTTCAGTCAGGTTGCAAACAAAAACCAATGTTTTGGATAGGCCAGTGACAAAACTTTGCCTTGTTAATGAGGTATAAATTGACCTTGGTCATTATGGTTGCTCCTACTCTTATTTAATTTAAATTGTTATTGACAATAACAATTAGGGGCCGGTGTGTAGGAGCCAAATATGTTGTATCCTTTTCTTTGGTCTCGATGTCTTAATTGATATGTGGGCGTGTCATTGTTACTGGTCGGAATAAAGGTAGTGATGTCATTGTTGGTGTCAGGCACTATTCCGGAAGGGCAAACAGGTTTTTGAGCGCTGTGGCGTGAAGACGTTTGAATGGGAAAGTTAGCAATTACTCCTATCATTCACCTGGAATGCAATCAACATTAAACAAGCATATCATAACAATTCCACGCTTAAGGCTGTTTTTTAAGTAATTTAATTAGTCAACATCGGATCAACACAGAGCGTCAACCAGGTCCCGGTCTAGCAGCCTCAGGAGTTCGAGTACTGGACTTGACTTCTACAATCCCTTTGTCTTTTGTGGACTCCTAAGACCAAGGGAGTTTTTGAGGAATGTATGGGTATGTTTGTGCCAATAAATGCTCTCCAGAGTCCTCAGCTCGGTGTGAGAGGAAACTAGCTTCTGACTGGTGTGGTTGATTCTCTCTCACCCTTTGCAAAGTGTCACGCTTTGCAAAGTATGTGTTTGTTGTCTGTTTAAGGGTTGTTTACAATTTACCAAATTATGAATCTAATCCCTCTGGGTGTGCTTAGTATTTCTTTGAGGAAATATGGGAGTAATATTAGAAATGACCCAACAAACAGCTAATTATGCAGTATTATTATACCTCATCAGTGAAGTGTTGAATCTAAATCTGCAGCATCTGGTCCGTCGTAATTTGTTGCCTGAGCAGACCCCAAGTCCATGGTTTTTAGTTCTTATGGGAGAGAGATTTGTTACACACTTTAACATTGTCACAGATTAACTTAAATAACAACTTAATGATTCAGTAGCTTCAATTTAAAGCACAGGTTCACTGAGAAATGGAGAATACTGTTCTTGGTTTAGCGTCCAGGAAACAGCACAGAACGTCTTGTTAGTAGAAGCTAACTGTTAGCATTAGCAACTTCACCACACAGCAGAACTCTTTTAGACGTATGTTATTTAAGGAGATTAAATACCAATGTTGCAGAGCAAACAGAGTCAGTGGTAGAGTCGTGTTTCTGTTAGCCAATCAGAGGAGAGATTTCCGAATATCAGGAAACAAGAGTCCAAATTCTGGCATCTGAAGCTACTGTCTTTTCCAGCTGAATTCTACGTGCTCAAACAGGCGCACCTGAGCTCCCAGAGTACAACTTACAAGGCAATCAGTCTTACTAGAGACCACTGCAGATATATTAAAGATATGAGTAAAGTTGACCTTTGACTTGATCTATACATGAAAAGGTAGAGAAATGGTACGGAAAACAGGCCGGGATCGCTTGAAGCCACACCTGTGGTGGTCATTTAACTTGAATATACACCTTCACCCATGGTAAGTGGACGTTGCACATGTCCCAAGGGACCAGCTACCCAAAGTTCTATTAGTGTTGGACGGGCTGGAGCCAAGCCACGATTACACCTTGTGTGTTTTATTGACCAATCTGATGTGTGTGTATCAAAGCGAACAACAGATTGTCCACACGGTTAGGTTCAAAACTGAAAGCCGTATGAAGCGACACAGGTCAGCATCCTGAAACACCGAAAATAATACACACACACACACACACACACACACACACACACACACACACACATGTATATATATATATATATATATATATATATATATATATATGACTCAGAATATCATCCAGATAAAGTAGCATTTCCTTTGATAGAAAATTAAGATTTGAAACAGAGACAGAAAATTCCCCACTAGCTGATTCAGCATACGCTCATCGACTCAAACCTGTGGTTTGCTTTAGAGGCAGGGGGTGAGACGGTCTACGACCCTGCAAAAAATACAGATCTCTCAGCAGGGGGTAATCTTCGGTATGTAAATGAGACTTTTGACATTTAGCTTAGCTGGCTGCAGCTATGAGCCAAATCAGTGACTGATTTACTAACACTATAAAATATATAATGTTAGAAACATGAATGCATATAGTAAGGATCAGACTAACGAGGTCCTCTGAGTGAACCGAGGTTTACTGGAAAGTGTGAAATGGAAAATCAGTCTGATGGTTTGGTGAGGAAGAGGAGAGCGGCAGAATTTACCACCAGTGAAAATCCCACCTACCCACTCACCTTCACTCAGGGAATTCCTTTTTATTCCGATGCCAGTCAAGACCTCAGGTGAGAACATTTTAAAATATACGAAAAAAGCTTTCATACATGGAATATGAATTCAGTATCGAATTATGAATGATTACATTTTATTTTTGTTTTTAGTTCATTTTGTTTTTCAACCATTTTCCCCGATAATAAAAGGAAGACAGAAAAAAACCAGCAGAGTTTAATATATTTTCATTTTTTATTTGCATATTCATTTGGTGGTTAAATCTTAACTTACCATCAATAAAAATTGAATTACTACTACTAGTAGTACCATAATAATAATAATAATAATAATAATAATAATAATAATAATAATAATAAAAATAGTATATATATATATATATATATATATATATATATATGTGTGTGTGTGTGTGTGTGTGTGTGTGTGTGTGTGTGTGTGTCTCATAATTATGACTTAGTATCTCATTATAATGAGATATTGTTCTGCTATTCCCGGGGCAGATAGGCCCCTAATGATGTTTCCTTGGATCAACTGAACTCATCGCATTGTCTCTTTTTGCTTTTATTTATGGGGGAAGGACGGTAACGAGGGTTATGTGGGGTCTGTTTAATCTGTAAGGCACTTTGAGTTGTATCAGTTGCATGAAAAGTGCTTTATAAATAAAGTTTAATTAGATTTGAATTGAGATAACTAAGTCGTAATTATGAGATCATTTACATTTTTTATATGAGTGGTGGGAATGGGCTTCCACAGTAAATGAAGCAACTCTCTAAGATAAACTGTAATTTTTGAGCACTTAATGAAAATTTTAAAGCTGAAATTTCTAAATCATGGTGATATTTTCAAAAATTGCATTAAATTATTAAACTGTGTTTTGTTGAATAAAGTATTTAAGTTTTTGTTTGACAGATTTGGTGACAAACACAAATAACTAGATTACAATCAGAAACGGTCTGGAGGAAAACAGTTTCCATTAATGTTTTATTATTAACATCAGTAACATAAACACATTTTTACATTAAACTTAAATAATAAAAACTGCTGCACATATCAGACCTTTGCATCGCAATACAATCACACAAAGGAGATGGTTAACCACAACTTCCTGTGACAAAGCAGTCTGCACTTGTATTACATGATGATTATTTTAGTGTAACAGCTCAATTTTATACGTTGACACTCAGAAATTCAGCTGAAAATAAGATTCAATAGAACTGTACAAAAACAGAATCTGTCCAGTTTCCGCCTCCATCTGATATTAAAAACAATGACCATTTATAACATGACTAACACTAAAACCTTCAGCAAACCAATACTGAATCAACTACATTTTAACAGGAAGTAATGTCTGCAAAAATGTCAGTTTGGTTTGCTTACGGTTTGCTTTAACCATCATCGTCTCTATTTTTTATCTATAAAATAGTAATTATATATATATATATATCTCATAATTATGACTTAGTATCTCACTATAATGAGATATTGAGCATTTGATAATGTCTGCAGCAGTATTGATGCAAACTAATCCCAAAAATAAAGTGAGAGTAGTTTTCTTTCTTTTTTTATATTTATTTTTTTTTTGACTCAAATTGTATCTCAGTGACAGAAATTCCAGAACAAAAATAACTCTTGTAAAAGTTTTGGAATCCAACAGTAATACAGAAAAAGAATTTTGGAACATTCCAAAGCAAAAATCACTGCTGACCAAAATCCCATCTCACAATATCAAAAATAAATAAAAAATAGCATCAATAAATACATAAATAGATAATGTGTTGACTGATGAGACAAAAGTGGAACTTTCTGGAATGTGTGTGGGCCCCTGTACATGTGGTGAAACATCATACCACAGTCAAACATGGTGGTGGCAGTGTGATGGTCTGGGGATGCTTTATTGCTGCTTCTGGATTTGGACCACATGTTGAAGCTAACTGATGGAACCATGAATCTTGCTCTTTTCCAGAAGATCTTGAAATCACTGTGTCAACTTTGAGTTGCCGTTAATGGAAGAAAACTCTCCATTATGTGCGAAAGCACTTTGAAGAATTGTACAAAATTCCACTGATGAAAGAGACTCATTACTAGTTGTTGTTGCTGCAAGTTTTTTTCCCTTTAAATAATAAAACTATAATTTAAAAATAGTGGTTTGCATGAACTTGTTTTATTTTCCTGTTCCAGTTAGGAAATATTTAGGTGTAAGGACTCTTTCACAGCTCTTTGTTGCCTCTCATGTCAGGGCAAGCACTGAGGACATCTATAAAGGCTTAATTTCTGATTTTCTCTAAGAGTCATCAAGTTAAAACATCTCCTAACGTGAGCCGAGTGAGTTTCTGTTTTCTGGCGCACATTTGGAAATTAGACAACACAAACAAAGATGTGGAGTATGGAAAAAAGAGGCTTCAAGAGAAGGAAGAGCGACCCCTGCTGACCATTTAGTTACAACAGCTGCTGAAGTTGTGGGAAAAAACGATTTGCTGTTCTTTACAATTCTCGCAACATGTTTTATTTATATAATGTTTTCAAAGATAAAGTGTACCTTTCATATTACAAGAAAAAGCTTTGAGAAACAGTAAAATGTTTGTGGTACAAGTAAGAGCTTCCTGTGGTTTTATCAACCAGAAACCACAGTAGCTGCTTTGATGCTTCCTCTGGCGTGCACGGAGCAAGCCTAGTGTTTTGACTCGAGCCTTTACAATATTCACAACACACATTTGTTATTTGTGGGTGATTTTGGTGCTGGCCATTAAATCAATGTAATCCCTACATTTGTAATTGGCAGGCACAAGCATGCACCCACACAAAATGTACATCAAAATGAGCAAATGTTGTTGTAAAATATTAAATACCATAAATCCTCTAATACAGGCCCGGGCCTGTATTTGACTCAAGCTCATCAAGCTCCAGGCTTTTATTGGAAGGAGGGCCAGTATTAGAGGCAGGCCTCTATTTCTATTTGAGCAAAATGAACTAATGGTTCGCTGGAGTTTCTGACAATTAAAATTGCGCCCACATTTTCAAAGTTAATCACATTTCTTTTAACAACGGTAGTTTCTGCTTCAGCCCTCTCCCCCCTCCCCCTGCGCAGTGGCCGCAAACTCACTGATGCGCCTGCAGCCTCTCAGTGTTCCTGCTGCTCTAAACATTAAAATAATTATTTCATTTTCTGTTCCTCACTTCTGATGACCTTCAATGGTGTCTGTTTGCTGCAACCACCAGGTACAAAAACTAACTTTTCTGTCCTGTATCTGTTTATTATCTTCCTGCATCTCCTCTCAGTCCTAAAGAGAAACTGCTACCTGGGTTCATATATATTCACCTTATGAGTTACCTTTGAACTGCAGTTCTAAAAGATCTACCGACCGCAAAAACAGCGGAGTGCTCGCCGGCCGCATCAGTGATCGGTGCGTCGGGAGGACAAGGTGATGCGCCCCGCTCCACAGCAGCGAAACACATCAGGCGCAAATAAAAGACAGAAAACATTAAAGGAAATGAGCCGACATGAACGATCGTGTGTCGGTACCGACGTTCTGGCACAGCGCGTTGCCCCCCCGACGCGCAGGAGCTTGTCACCTGCTGACAGCAGGCTGCTGTCTTTTCCGAGGGCTGCATCTTGCCGGTCATTATCACGTGACAGCGACTAGTCGATGACAGGCATAAAAAGTCACTATAGTGAAGTCGACTAGCTCATACAACCCCTGCTGCTCCCCAGAGTGTTCTGCAGCATAATCAGCACGTTCTCTTTGAACTTGTTTTCAAATTTTCGCCTCCTCTTCGTCTCCGCACGGTTAAAGTTACCCTCGCGGTCTACCACTGGCAAATCAAAAGTGAGACGGATTACAAAACCCCCCCCCCCCCCCCCCACACACACACACACACACCCCGTACCTGCTTGTTACCACAGTCCACCCGGCCACAATAAAATACCGGCCATTATTCACCTCTGCCGGCTCCGACACCGGCCAAAATATGATACCCGGCCGTTAATTGAATACAGGCTAATATTAGAGGATTTAAGGTAAATAAATAAATTTAATTTAATTGTAATTGTATTTTATTTTATTTTACTTTATTTTATTTATGGGAAAAAAGTTCAGGGGTGCTAATAACCGTGTCTACAAACCATCGACATATAAATATACAAACGCTAAAACTTTCTCTTAAGAGCTGCTTTAGCTTGATTACAGATGCACCACATCTCTGGTTCCACAAGGAGGCGCTGTGGTTTTTCAGGCAGCGATCCTGCTGTAGCAGAGGAAGTGAAGCTGTGTCGTAAAGATGGCCGACACCGGAGTGTCAGGTGAGTTTAAAAATGTGTAACAGATGTGCTTTGCTCCATTTTCCTGCTGTTATTTCTTTTTTTCAGCAGGTTTTAAAAATGATTTTTTTCAAAGAGGTAATTCTTGGTTTTAGGTATTGGGTTATTGCTTCCGGGTGGTGTTTTTTCCGCAGAAGTGAGTGCTGCTAACATTAGCATACCAACAGTTAAACAGGAGACATCGTAGTGGTCTTGCATCATTTTTACTAGTATTGGGTTAAATAGAGTTGCTACATTTTTTTTCCCTATTTAAGTGTTTTGTAAAATCGCTCATTAGTAATTTACCTCATAAAAGCTTAGTGATAAACAACGAACTTTATATTAGCTGGCTCATATATTATTTATCACCTGTTATGAGTCACAATCTTCCATTTTCACAGATGTAAATGACAGACAAGACGACATTGAACGTGCAAAGGTTTGGTCACTTCCCTTGTTACGTCACCAGTCTGAGTGTTCATAGTTTCGATAATTTCTTCTAATTTCTGCTTCTTTATTCTCTGTCACTAAACAGACTGAAGGCAAAGAGCTGACCAAAGAAGAGAAGCAGCGTCTGAGGAAAGAGAAGAAACAGCAGAAAAAAAACAAAGAGAAGAAAGATGAAAAGGCTTCACAGGGAAGTGAGAAAGAAAAGAAGTCGGGCAGCTTAGCTGCTGCAGCTCCGCAGCCCCCAGCGAAGTCGACGACGGTGAAAAGTGTGTATTGTTTGGAATTTTCTGTGATTTTTGTGAATATCCAAAATGTCCCAAAGCCTTCTCTGTAAATAAAACTTCAACCACACATCTGTGCCTGCTGTCTTCAGCTCCCTCAGCAGTGCCTGCTCCTGCACCAGTTTCTGTGCCTTCCTCCTTGGAGGCCCCTGCTCCAGTAGACAAGCCCTCTAAGACTAAAGCGGAGCTGAAAGCTGAAAGGAGAGCTCGACAGGAAGCTGAGAGGGC